>NW_027103553.1:1084760-1248715 GCF_902728285.1 Clytia hemisphaerica
CAACCTATATGGCCACTACCATGTCAATAAGCTCAGGATGATTTTATTGAATGTAGTTTGGCTGAAACATCCTTCCAAGAAGTGTGTCTATTGATTAAAAACATCAAAACAAATATTGGTGTCTTTTTACAGGGAATTTTCCATATCGGTTAGATACAACCTGTATGGCCACTACCATGTCAATAAGCTCAGGATGATTTCAATGACTGTAGTTTGGCTGAAATATCATTCCAAGAAGTGTGTCTAATGATTAAAAACATCAAAACAAATATTGGTGTCTGTTTACAGGGAATTGTCCATATCGGTTAGACGCAACCGATATCGCCACTCCCATGTCAATAAGCTCAGAATGATTTCAATGGCTGTAATTTAGCTGAAAGATCCTTCAAAGAACTCTTTCTTTTGATTAAAAACATCAAAACAAAGATCAGTGCCTTTTAGTGAAAAACGTCAAAATCGGTTAGACGCAACCGATATGGCAACTACCATGTCAATAAGCTCAGAATGATTTCAATGACTGTAGTTTGGCTGAAATATCTTTCAAAGAATTCTGTTTATTGATTAGATACATCAAAACAAAGATCAGTGCCTTTTTCAAGGGAAACGTCCATATCGGTTAGACGCAACCTATATGGCCACTACCATGTCAATAAGCTCAGGATGATTTCAATGACTGTAGTTTGGCTGAAACATCCTTCCAAGAAGTGTGTCTATTGATTAAAAACTGTAGCTAGGCTGAAACATCCTTCCAAGATGTCTGCCTATTGATTAAAAACATCAAAACAAAGACCAGTGCCTTTTTCAAGGGAAATGTCCATATCGGTTAGACGCAACCTATATGGCCTCTTCCATGTCAATAAGCTCAGGATGATTTCAATGACTGTAGTTTGGCTGAAACATCCTTCCAAGAAGTGTGTCTATTGATTAAAAACATCAAAACAAATATTGGTGTCTTTTTACAGGGAATTGTCCATATCGGTTAGACGCAACCTATATGGCCAATACCATGTCAATAAGCTCAGAATGATTTCAATGACTGTAGTTTGGCTGAAACATCCTTCCAAGAAGTGTGTCTATTGATTAAAAACGTCGAAACAAATATTGTTGTCTTTTTACAGGGAATTGTCCATATCGGTTAGACGCAACCTATATGGACACTACCATGTCAATAAGCTCAGGATGATTTCAATGACTGTAGTTTGTCTGAAACGTCCTTTCAAGGGGTTAGGTGAAAAGACAGTAATGTCTTCTTTTTACTCCTGCGAATTTTTTTTAGTTTAGGAAAGATTTTTACTTTATCATCAATATTAAGCAAAATTGCGTTGTACTATTTTTAGATCTTTTTATCATTGCAAATACTATGCTACAAAAAAAAAAAAAAAAAAAAGAAGTGTGTCTATTGATTAAAAACATCATAAAAAATATTGGTGTCTGTTTACAGGGAATTGTCCATATCGGTTAGACGCAACCGATATGGCCACTCCCATGTCAATAAGCTCAGAATGATTTCAATGGCTGTAATTTAGCTGAAAGATCCTTCAAAGAACTCTTTCTTTTGATTAAAAACATCAAAACAAAGATCACTCCCTTTTTTAAGGAAAACGACCATATCAGTTAGACGTAAACGTTATGGCCACTACCATGTCAATAAGCTCAGAATGATTTCAATGGCTCTAATTTAGCTGAAAGATCCTTCCAAGAACTGTATCTTTTGATTAAAGACATCAAAAATAAGATCAGTACCTTTTTTAAGGAAAACGACCATATCAGTTAGACGCAAACGTTATGGCCACTACCATGTCAATAAGCTCAGAATGATTTAATGACTGTAGTTTGGCTGAAGCATCCTTCCAAGAAGTCTGTCTATTGGTTAAAAACATCAAAACAAAGATCAGTGCCTTTTTACAGGGAAACTTCCATAGCGGTTAGACGCAACCGATATGGCCACTCCCATGTCAATAAGCTCAGAATGATTTCAATGGCTGTAATTTAGCTGAAAGATCCTTCAAAGAACTCTTTCTTTTGATTAAAAACATCAAAACAAAGATCAGTGCCTTTTTTAAGGAAAACGACCATATCAGTTAGACGCAAACGTTATGGCCACTACCATGTCAATAAGCTCAAAATAATTTCAATGACTGTAGTTTGGCTGAAACATTCTTCCAAGAAGTTTGTCTATTGATTAAAAAAACATCAAAACAAAGATAGGTGCCTTTTACTGGGAAACGTCAAAATCGGTTAGACGCAACCGATATGGCAACTACCATGTCAATAAGCTCAGAATGATTTCAATGACTGTAGTTTGGCTGAAATATCTTTCAAAGAATTCTGTTTATTGATTAGATACATCAAAACAAAGATCAGTTCCTTTTTAAAGGAAACGTCCATATCAGTTAGATGCAACCGATATGGCAACTACCATGTCAATAAGCTCAGAATAATTTCAATGACAGTAGTTAGGCTGAAACATCCTTCCAAGAAGTCTGTCTATTGAATAAAAAATCCAAAACAAAGATCAGTGCCTTTTTACAGTGAAACGTCCATATCGGTTAGACGCAACCGATATGGCCGCTACCATGTCAATAAGCTCAGAATGATTTCAATGACTGTAGCTAGGCTGAAACATCCTTCCAAGAAGTCTGCCTATTGATTAAAAACATCAAAACAAAGATCAGTGCCTTTTTCAAGGGAAACGTCCATATCGGTTAGACGCAACCTATATGGCCACTACCATGTCAATAAGCTCAGGATGATTTTATTGACTGTAGTTTGGCTGAAACATCCTTCCAAGAAGTGTGTCTATTGATTAAAAACATCAAAACAAATATTGGTGTCTTTTTACAGGGAATTTTCCATATCGGTTAGATGCAACCTATATGGCCACTACCATGTCAATAAGCTCAGGATGATTTCAATGACTGTAGTTTGGCTGAAACATCATTCCAAGAAGTGTGTCTAATGATTAAAAACATCAAAACAAATACTGGTGTCTTTTTACAGGGAATTGTCCATATCGGTTAGACGCAACCTATATGGCCACTACCATGTCAATAAGCTCAGGATGATTTCAATGACTGTAGTTTGTCTGAAACGTCCTTCCAAGAAGTGTGTCTATTGATTAAAAACATCATAAAAAATATTGGTGTCTGTTTACAGGGAATTGTCCATATCGGTTAGACGCAACCGATATGGCCACTCCCATGTCAATAAGCTCAGAATGATTTCAATGGCTGTAATTTAGCTGAAAGATCCTTCCAAGAACTCTTTCTTTTGATTGAAAACATCAAAACAAAGATCAGTGCCTTTTTTAAGGAAAACGACCATATCAGTTAGACGCAAACGTTATGGCCACTACCATGTCAATAAGCTCAAAATAATTTCAATGACTGTAGTTTGGCTGAAATATCTTTCAAAGAATTCTGTTTATTGATTAAATACATCAAAACAAAGATCAGTTCCTTTTTAAAGGGAAACGTCCATATCGGTTAGACGCAACCGATATGGCCACTACCATGTCAATAAGCTCAGAATAATTTCAATGCCAGTAGTTAGGCTGAAACATCCTTCCAAGAAGTCTGTCTATTGAATAAAAACTCCAAAACAAAGATCAGTGCCTTTTTACAGGGAAACGTCCATATCGGTTAGACGCAACCGATATGGCCGCTACCATGTCAATAAGCTCAGAATGATTTCAATGACTGTAGCTAGGCTGAAACATCCTTCCAAGAAGTCTGCCTATTGATTAAAAACTCCAAAACAAAGATCAGTGCCTTTTTCAAGGGAAACGTCCATATCGGTTAGACGCAACCTATATGGCCTCTACCATGTCAATAAGCTCAGGATGATTTCAATGACTGTAGTTTGGCTGAAACATCATTCCAAGAAGTGTGTCTAATGATTAAAAACATCAAAACAAATACTGGTGTCTGTTTACAGGGAATTGTCCATATCGGTTAGACGCAACCGATATCGCCACTCCCATGTCAATAAGCTCAGAATGATTTCAATGGCTGTAATTTAGCTGAAAGATCCTTCAAAGAACTCTTTCTTTTGATTAAAAACATCAAAACAAAGATCAGTGCCTTTTAGTGAAAAACGTCAAAATCGGTTAGACGCAACCGATATGGCAACTACCATGTCAATAAGCTCAGAATGATTTCAATGACTGTAGTTTGGCTGAAATATCTTTCAAAGAATTCTGTTTATTGATTAGATACATCAAAACAAAGATCAGTTCCTTTTTAAAGGGAAACGTCCATATCAGTTAGACGCAACCGATATGGCCACTACCATGTCAATAAGCTCAGAATAATTTCAATGACAGTAGTTAGGCTGAAACATCCTTCCAAGAAGTCTGCCTATTGAATAAAAACTCCAAAACAAAGTCCAGTGCCTTTTTCAAGGGAAACGTCCATATCGGTTAGACGCAACCTATATGGCCACTACCATGTCAATAAGCTCAGGATGATTTCAATGACTGTAGTTTGGCTGAAACATCCTTCCAAGAAGTGTGTCTATTGATTAAAAACATCAAAACAACTATTGGTGTCTTTTTACAGGGAATTGTCCATATCGGTTAGACGCAACCTATATGGCCACTACCATGTCAATAAGCTCAGGATGATTTTAAATGACTGTAGTTTGGCTGAAACATCCTTCCAAGAAGTGTGTCTATTGATTAAAAACATCAAAACAAATATTGGTGTCTGTTTACAGGGAATTGTCGTTGTTACTAAAAGTGGTAACGGTAGGTAACGATAGGTAACGACAAGTAACGACAAGTAACGGTAGGTAACGACAGGTAACGATGAAGTAACGGTCGGTAACGATGAAGTAACGCAAGTAACGAGGGGTAACGAAAAAGTAACGAAGTAACGATGGGGAAAAAGCTGAAAATGGTGGCCCTGAGATGTCGAACTATCAAAATTTGTAAATTTCTGCGCCAAAGCCAATGATCCCGGTGATTTTGGGAGAACCTAACGACTCTGGTTAATCTATGCAAGAATTTGGGAAATCTGATGATTTTACAGCAGAATCTGATCGTTCTGGTGAATATGACTGTGGAGATAATAAATCCAATTGTTTTTACTGTAAATTGGTGTTTGTGAATAACCTGAAAGATGTGACGGCTTTGGTGAATCAATGGTGTTGGTCAACACAATGCTGGAATCAATGATACTGGTCAATGCAATGATGAAATCAATGGTGCTGGTCAATACAATGATGGAATCAATGGTGCTGGTCAATACAATGATGGAATCAATGGTGCTGGTCAATGCAATGATTGAATCAATGGTGCTGGTCAATACAATGATGGAATCAATGGTGCTGGTCAATGCAATGATGGAATCAATGGTGCTGGTTAATACAATGATGGAATCAATGGTGCTGGTCAATACAATGATGGAATCAATGGTGCTGGTTAATACAATGATGGAATCAATGGTGCTGGTCAATACAATGATGGAATCAATGGTGCTGGTCAATACAATGATGGAATCAATGGTGTTGGTCAATTCAATGATGGAATCAATGGTGTTGGTCAACACAATGCTGGAATCATAGGTGTTGGTCAACACAATGCTGGAATCAATGATGCTGGTCAATGCAATGATGAAATCAAGGGTGCTGGTCAATGCAATGATGGAATCAATGGTGCTGGTCAATACAATGATGGAATCAATGGTGCTGGTCAATGCAATGATGGAATCAATGGTGCTGGTCAATGCAATGATGGAATCAATGGTGCCAGTCAACACAATGCTGGAATCAATGATGCTGGTGCTGGTCAATGCAATGATGGAATCAATGGTGTTGGTCAACACAATGCTGGAATCAATGATGCCGGTCAATTCAATGATGGAATCAATGGTGCTGGTCAATGCAGTGATGGAATCAGTGGTGATGGTCAATGCAGTGATGGAATCAATGGTGTTAATCAATGCAGTGATGGAATCAATGGTGTTAATCAACACAATGATGGAATCAATGGTGCTGGTCAATGCAATGATGGAATCAATGGTGCTGGTCAATACAATGATGGAATCAATGGTGCTGGTCAATACAATGACGGAATCAATGGTGCTGGTTAATACAATGATGGAATCAATGGTGCTGGTCAATACAATGATGGAATCAATGGTGCTGGTCAATACAATGATGGAATCAATGGTGCTGGTCAATTCAATGATGGAATCAATGGTGTTGGTCAACACAATGCTGGAATCATAGGTGTTGGTCAACACAATGCTGGAATCAATGATGCTGGTCAATGCAATGATGAAATCAAGGGTGCTGGTCAATGCAATGATGGAATCAATGGTGCTGGTCAATACAATGTTTGAATCAATGGTGCTGGTCAATGCAATGATGGAATCAATGGTGCCAGTCAACACAATGCTGGAATCAATGATGCTGGTGCTGGTCAATGCAATGATGGAATCAATGGTGTTGGTCAACACAATGCTGGAATCAATGATGCTGGTCAATTCAATGATGGAATCAATGGTGCTGGTCAATGCAAAATGGAATCAGTGGTGATGGTCAATGCAATGATGGAGTCAATGGTGTTAGTCAACACAATGCTGGAATCAATGGTGCCAGTCAATACAATGATGCAATCAATGGTGCTGGTCAATGCAATGATGGAATCTATGATGTTGGTCAACACAATGCTGGAATCAATGATGCTGGTCAATGCAATGATGGAATCAATGGTGTTGGTAAACACAATGCTGGAATCAATGATGCTGGTCAATGCAATGATGGAATCAATGGTGCTGGTCAATACAATGTTTGAATCAATGGTGCTGGTCAATGCAATGATGGAATCAATGGTGCTGGTCAATGCAATGATGGAATCAATGGTGCCAGTCAACACAATGCTGGAATCAATGATGCTGGTGCTGGTCAATGCAATGATGGAATCAATGGTGTTGGTCAACACAATGCTGGAATCAATGATGCTGGTCAATTCAATGATGGAATCAATGGTGCTGGTCAATGCAAAATGGAATCAGTGGTGATGGTCAATGCAATGATGGAGTCAATGGTGTTAGTCAACACAATGCTGGAATCAATGGTGCCAGTCAATACAATGATGCAATCAATGGTGCTGGTCAATGCAATGATGGAATCTATGATGTTGGTCAACACAATGCTGGAATCAATGATGCTGGTCAATGCAATGATGGAATCAATGGTGCTGGTCAATGCAATGCTGGAATCAATGATTCTGGTCAATGCAATGATGGAATCAATGGTGCCAATCAATACAATGATGGAATCAATGGTGCTGGTCAATGCAATGATGGAATCAATGGTGTTGGTAAACACAATGCTGGAATCAATGATGCTGGTCAATGCAATGATGGAATCAATGGTGCTGGTCAATGCAATGATTGAATCAATGGTGCTGGTCAATACAATGATGGAATCAATGATCCTGGTCAATGCAATGACGGAATCAATGGTTCTGGTGAATTCAATGTTGGGATCGATGGTGGTGTACTGGTGGATACAATGCTGCACTCACCAATGGCGCTGTTGTGCAGGTGAATGCAAGTTAGTGATTGTGCATTTTTTGTAAGCATCATCTTTATAAGAAATCCATCGATAATTTTCGATTCAAGGGATATTGACATTCGGTGATGAGTTCTTTCAAAGCAACTTGGGGTTTCTGCAAAATGTGAGCATATTTATTTTTCTTATAAGCATCATCTTTATAAGAATACAATCAATAACTTTTGATTCAAGGGATATTGACTTTCAGCGATCGGTTCATTCAAAGCAACTTGGGGTTTCTGCCAAATGTGAGCATATTTATTTTTCTTATAAGCATCATCTTTATAAGAATACAATCAATAACTTTTCATTCAAGGGGTATTGACTTTCGGGGATTGGTTCATTCAAAGCAAGTTGGGGATTGTGCAAAATGTGAGCATATTTATTTTCCTTATAAGCATCATTTTCATAAGATTACAATCCATAACCCTTGAAGGTTTCGAATTTTGGTGATTGGAATTTTGGACTTTTCATTTTAAAACGCATCTTATCCTCAATAAATGTAATATTGTTTTGTTAAATTGATTTGCAGAATGGAATACTAAAATTTTGCTGCAATGTCAATTGCACAAGAATCAATTAAGAAACAAGCAATCAGTGAATGGCAATCAAATTGTTTAAGAGCCTAATCATAAGCTGATTAAATATTTCAATTCGGAAAAAAACGAAACCGAATAAAATTAAAATTAAAATACTATTCTTATGTGAAATCGTTGACTTTCTTTGAATGAACCAATCACAAAATTTCAAAACCTTCAGAGGTTATGGATTGTAATCTTATGAAGATGATGCTTATAAGAAAAATAAATATACTCACATTTTGCACAATCTCTAACTTGCTTTGAATGAACCAAATACCAAAATTCAAAACCTTCAAAGGTTATGGATTGTAATTTTAAGAAGATGATGCTTATAAAAAAAACAAATATGCTCACATTTAACACAACCCCTAACTTGCTTTGAATGAACCAATCGCCGAAAGTCAATACCCCTTGAATCAAAAGTTATTGATTTTATTCTTATAAAGATGATGCTTATAAGAAAAATAAATATGCTCACTTTTTGCACAAACCCCAAGTTGCTTTGAATGAACCAATCGCCAAAAGTCAATACCCCTTGAATCAAAAGTTTTTGATTGTATTCTTATAAAGATGATGCTTATAAGAAAAATGAATATGCTCACATTTTGCATAAACCCCAAGTTGCTTTGAATGAACCAATCGCCGAAAGTCAATAAATACCCCTTGAATTAAAAGGTATGGATTGTATTCTTATAAAGATGATGCTTATAAAAAAAATAGATACACTCGCATTTTGCACAAACCCCAAGTTGCTTTGAATGAACCAATCGTCGAAAGTCAATACCCCTTGAATCAAAAGTTATTGATCGTATTCTTATAAAGATGATGCTTACAAAAAATGCAAAATCTCTAACTTGCATTAACCTGCAAAACAGTACCATTGGTGAGTGGAGCATTGCATCCACCAGTACACCACCATCGATCCCACCATTGAATTCACCAGAACCAATGATTCCAACAGAACCAATGATTTCATCATTTCATTGACCAGCACCATTGATTCCGTCATTGAATTGACCAGCACCACTGATTCCATCATTGTATTGACAAGCATCATTGATTCCATCATTGCATTGACCAGCACCATTGATTCCATCATTGCATTGACCAGCACCATTGATTCCATCATTGCATTGACCAGCACCATTGATTCCATCATTGCATTGACCAGCACCATTGATTCCATCAGTGTGTTGACCAGCACCATTGGTTCCATCACTGCATTGACCATCACCACTGATTCCATCATTACATTGACCAGCACCATTTATTTCATCATTGCATTGACCAACACCATTGATTCCATCATTGTATTGACCAGCACCATTGATTCCATCATTGCATTGACCAGCACCATTGATTCCATCATTGTATTGACCAGCACCATTGATTCCATCATTGTATTAACCAGCAACATTGATTCCGTCATTGTATTGACCAGCACCATTGATTCCATCATTGCATTGACCATCACCACTGATTCCATCATTACATTGACCAGCACCATTTATTTCATCATTGCATTCACCAACACCATTGATTCCATCATTGTATTGACCAGCACCATTCATTCCATCAGTGTGTTGACCAGCACCATTGATTCCATTATTGTGTTGACCAACACCATTGATTCCATCATTGCATTGACCAACACCATTGATTCCATCACTGCATTGACCATCACTACTGATTCCATCATTACATTGACCAGCACCATTTATTACATCATTGCATTGACCAACACCATTGATTCCATCATTGTATTGACCAGCACCATTGATTCCGTCATTGTATTGACCAGCACCATTGATTCCATCATTGTATTAACCAGCACCATTGATTCCGTCATTGTATTGACCAGCACCATTGATTCCATCATTGCATTGACCAGTACCATTGATTCCATCACTGCATTGACCATCACTACTGATTCCATCATTACATTGACCAGCACCATTTATTACATCATTGCATTGACCAACACCATTGATTCCATCATTGTATTGACCAGCACCATTGATTCCATCATTGTATTGACCAGCACCATTGATTCCATCATTGTATTAACCAGCACCATTGATTCTGTCATTGCATTGACCAGCACCATTGATTCCATCATTGCATTCACCAGTACCATTGATTCCATCATTGCATTGACCATCACCACTGATTCCATCATTACATTGACCAGCACCATTGATTTCATCATTGCATTGACCAACACCATTGATTCCATCATTGTATTGACCAGCACCATTGATTCCATCAGTGTGCTGACCAGCACCATTGATTCGATCATTGTATTGACCAGCACCATTGATTCCATCATTGTGTTGACCAGCACCATTGATTCCATCATTGCATTGACCAACACCATTGATTCCATCACTGCATTGACCTTCACCACTGATAACATCATTACATTGACCAGCACCATTTATTTCATCATTGCATTGACCAACAACATTGATTCCATCATTGTATTGACCAGCACCATTGATTCCATCATTGTATTGACCAGCACCATTGATTCCATCATTGTGTTGACCAGCACCATTGATTCCATCGTTGCATTGACCAACACCATTGGTTCCATCACTGCATTGACCATCACCACTGATTCCATCATTACATTGACCAGCACCATTTATTTCATCATTGCATTGACCAACACCATTGATTCACCAAAGCCGTCAAATCTTTCAGTTTATTCACAAACACCAATTTACAATAAAAACAATTGCATTTATTATCTGCACAGTCATATTCACCGGAACGATCAGATCCTGCTGTACAATCATTAGATTTCCCAAATTCTTGAATAGATTAACCAGAGTCGTTAGGTTCTCCCAAAATCACCGGTACCATTAGCTCTGGTGCACAAATTTTGATAGTTCATCGACACGTCAGGGCCACCATTTTCAGCTTTTTCCCCATCGTTACTTCGTTACTTTTTCGTTACCCCTCGTTACTTGCGTTACTTCATCGTTACCGACCGTTACTTCATCGTTACCTGTCGTTGCCTACCGTTACTTGTCGTTACCTAGCGTTACCACTTTTAGTAACAACGGGGAATTGTCCATATCGGTTAGACGCAACCGATATGGCCACTCCCATGTCAATAAGCTCAGAATGATTTCAATGGCTGTAATTTAGCTGAAAGATCCTTCAAAGAACTCTTTCTTTTGATTAAAAACATCAAAACAAAGATCACTCCCTTTTTTAAGGAAAACGACCATATCAGTTAGACGTAAACGTTATGGCCACTACCATGTCAATAAGCTCAGAATGATTTCAATGGCTCTAATTTAGCTGAAAGATCCTTCCAAGAACTCTATTTTTTGATTAAAGACATCAAAAATAAGATCAGTGCCTTTTTTAAGGAAAACGACCATATCAGTTAGACGCAAACGTTATGGCCACTACCATGTAAATAAGCTCAGAATGATTTCAATGACTGTAGTTTGGCTGAAATATCTTTCAAAGAATTCTGCCTATTGAATAAAAACTCCAAAACAAAGTCCAGTGCCTTTTTCAAGGGAAACGTCCATATCGGTTAGACGCAACCTATATGGCCACTATCATGTCAATAAGCTCAGGATGATTTTTATTGACTGTAGTTTGGCTGAAACATCCTTCCAAGAAGTGTGTCTATTGATTAAAAACATCAAAACAACTATTGGTGTCTTTTTACAGGGAATTGTCCATATCGGTTAGACGCAACCTATATGGCCACTACCATGTCAATAAGCTCAGGATGATTTCAATGACTGTAGTTTGGCTGAAACATCCTTCCAAGAAGTGTGTCTATTGATTAAAAACATCAAAACAAATATTGGTGTCTGTTTACAGGGAATTGTCCATATCGGTTAGACGCAACCGATATGGCCACTCCCATGTCAATAAGCTCAGAATGATTTCAATGGCTGTAATTTAGCTGAAAGATCCTTCAAAGAACTCTTTCTTTTGATTAAAAACATCAAAACAAAGATCACTCCCTTTTTTAAGGAAAACGACCATATCAGTTAGACGTAAACGTTATGGCCACTACCATGTCAATAAGCTCAGAATGATTTCAATGGCTCTAATTTAGCTGAAAGATCCTTCCAAGAACTCTATTTTTTGATTAAAGACATTAAAAATAAGATCAGTGCCTTTTTTAAGGAAAACGACCATATCAGTTAGACGCAAACGTTATGGCCACTACCATGTCAATAAGCTCAGAATGATTTCAATGACTGTAGTTTGGCTGAAGCATCCTTCCAAGAAGTCTGTCTATTGATTAAAAACATCAAAACAAAGATCAGTGCCTTTTTACAGGGAAACTTCCATAGCGAATAGACGCAACCGATATGGCCACTACAATGCCAATAAGCTCAGAATGATTTCAATGACTGTAGTTTGGCTGAAATATCTTTCAAAGAATTCTGTGTATTGATTAGATACATCAAAACAAAGATCAGTTCCTTTTTACAGGGAAGCGTCCATATCGGTTAGACGCAACCTATATGGCCACTACCATGTCAATAAGCTCAGAATAATTTCAATGCCAGTAGTTAGGCTGAAACATCCTTCCAAGAAGTCTGTCTATTGAATAAAAACTCCAAAACAAAGATCAGTGCCTTTTTACAGGGAAACTTCCATATCGGTTAGACGCAACCGATATGGCCGCTACCATGTCAATAAGCTCAGAATGATTTCAATGACTGTAGCTAGGCTGAAACATCCTTCCAAGAAGTCTGCCTATTGATTAAAAACATCAAAACAAAGATCAGTGCCTTTTTCAAGGGAAACGTCCATATCGGTTAGACGCAACCGATATGGCCACTACCATGTCAATAAGCTCAGAATAATTTCAATGACAGTAGTTAGGCTGAAACATCCTTCCAAGAAGTCTGCCTATTGAATAAAAACTCCAAAACAAAGACCAGTGCCTTTTTCAAGGGAAACGTCCATATCGGTTAGACGCAACCTATATGGCCACTACCATGTCAATAAGCTCAGGATGATTTCAATGACTGTAGTTTGGCTGAAACATCCTTCCAAGAAGTGTGTCTATTGATTAAAAACATCAAAACAACTATTGGTGTCTTTTTACAGGGAGTTGTCCATATCGGTTAGACGCAACCTATATGGCCACTACCATGTCAATAAGCTCAGGATGATTTCAATGACTGTAGTTTGGCTGAAACATCCTTCCAAGAAGTGTGTCTATTGATTAAAAACATCAAAACAAATATTGGTGTCAACCGATATGGCCACTACCATGCCAATAAGCTCAGAATGATTTCAATGACTGTAGTTTGGCTGAAATATCTTTCAAAGAATTCTGTGTATTGATTAGATACATCAAAACAAAGATCAGTTCCTTTTTACAGGGAAGCGTTCATATCGGTTAGACGCAACCGATATGACCACTACCATGTCAATAAGCTCAGAATAATTTCAATGACATTAGTTAGGCTGAAACATCCTACTAAGAAGTCTGTCTATTGAATAAAAACACTAAAACAAAGATCAGTGCCTTTTTACAGTGAAACGTCCATATCGTTTAGACGCAACCGATATGGCCACTACCATGTTAATAAGCTCAGAATGGTTTCAATGACTGTAGCTAGGCTGAAACATCCTTCCGAGAAGTCTGTCTATTGATTAAAAACATCAAAACAAAGATCAGTGTCTTTTTCAAGGGAAACGTCCATATCGGTTAGACGCAACCTATATGGCCACTACTATGTCAATAAGCTCAGGATGATTTCAATGACTGTAGTTTGGCTGAAACATCCTTCCAAGAAGTGTGTCTATTGATTAAAAACATCAAAACAAATATTGGTGTCTTTTTACAGGGAATTGTCCATATCGGTTAGACGCAACCTATATGGCCACTACCATGTCAATAAGCTCAGGATGATTTCAATGACTGTAGTTTGGCTGAAACATCCTTCCAAGAAGTGTGTCTATTGATTAAAAACATCAAAACAAATATTGGTGTCTGTTTACAGGGAATTGTCCATATCGGTTAGACGCAACCGATATGGCCACTCCCATGTCAATAAGCTCAGAATGATTTCAATGGCTGTAATTTAGCTGAAAGATCCTTCAAAGAACTCTTTCTTTTGATTAAAAACATCAAAACATGAAAGATCCTTCCAAGAACTCTATTTTTTGATTAAAGACATCAAAAATAAGATCAGTGCCTTTTTTAAGGAAAACGACCATATCAGTTAGACGCAAACGTTATGGCCACTACCATGTCAATAAGCTCAGGATGATTTCAATGACTGTAGTTTGGCTGAAACATCCTTCCAAGAAGTGTGTCTATTGATTAAAAACATCAAAACAACTATTGGTGTCTTTTTACAGGGAGTTGTCCATATCGGTTAGACGCAACCTATATGGCCACTACCATGTCAATAAGCTCAGGATGATTTCAATGACTGTAGTTTGGCTGAAACATCCTTCCAAGAAGTGTGTCTATTGATTAAAAACATCAAAACAAATATTGGTGTCAACCGATATGGCCACTACCATGCCAATAAGCTCAGAATGATTTCAATGACTGTAGTTTGGCTGAAATATCTTTCAAAGAATTCTGTGTATTGATTAGATACATCAAAACAAAGATCAGTTCCTTTTTACAGGGAAGCGTCCATATCGGTTAGACGCAACCGATATGACCACTACCATGTCAATAAGCTCAGAATAATTTCAATGACATTAGTTAGGCTGAAACATCCTACTAAGAAGTCTGTCTATTGAATAAAAACACTAAAACAAAGATCAGTGCCTTTTTACAGTGAAACGTCCATATCGGTTAGACGCAACCGATATGGCCACTACCATGTCAATAAGCTCAGAATGATTTCAATGACTGTAGCTAGGCTGAAACATCCTTCCGAGAAGTCTGTCTATTGATTAAAAACATCAAAACAAAGATCAGTGTCTTTTTCAAGGGAAACGTCCATATCGGTTAGACGCAACCTATATGGCCACTACCATGTCAATAAGCTCAGGATGATTTCAATGACTGTAGTTTGGCTGAAACATCCTTCCAAGAAGTGTGTCTATTGATTAAAAACATCAAAACAAATATTGGTGTCTTTTTACAGGGAATTGTCCATATCGGTTAGACGCAACCTATATGGCCACTACCATGTCAATAAGCTCAGGATGATTTCAATGACTGTAGTTTGGCTGAAACATCCTTCCAAGAAGTGTGTCTATTGATTAAAAACATCAAAACAAATATTGGTGTCTGTTTACAGGGAATTGTCCATATCGGTTAGACGCAACCGATATGGCCACTCCATGTCAATAAGCTCAGAATGATTTCAATGGCTGTAATTTAGCTGAAAGATCCTTCAAAGAACTCTTTCTTTTGATTAAAAACATCAAAACATGAAAGATCCTTCCAAGAACTCTATTGTTTGATTAAAGACATCAAAAATAAGATCAGTGCCTTTTTTAAGGAAAACGACCATATCAGTTAGACGCAAACGTTATGGCCACTACCATGTCAATAAGCTCAGAATGATTTCAATGACTGTAGTTTGGCTGAAGCATCCTTCCAAGAAGTCTGTCTATTGATTAAAAACATCAAAACAAAGATCAGTGCCTTTTTACAGGGAAACTTCCATAGCGAATAGACGCAACCGATATGGCCACTACAATGCCAATAAGCTCAGAATGATTTCAATGACTGTAGTTTGGCTGAAATATCTTTCAAAGAATTCTGTGTATTGATTAGATACATCAAAACAAAGATCAGCTCCTTTTTACAGGGAAGCGTCTATATCGGTTAGACGCAACCGATATGGCCGCTACCATGTCAATAAGCTCAGAATGATTTCAATGACTGTAGCTAGGCTGAAACATCCTTCCAAGAAGTCTGCCTATTGATTAAAAACATCAAAACAAAGATCAGTGCCTTTTTCAAGGGAAACGTCCATATCGGTTAGACGCAACCGATATGGCCACTACCATGTCAATAAGCTCAGAATAATTTCAATGACAGTAGTTAGGCTGAAACATCCTTCCAAGAAGTCTGCCTATTGAATAAAAACTCCAAAACAAAGACCAGTGCCTTTTTCAAGGGAAACGTCCATATCGGTTAGACGCAACCTATATGGCCACTACCATGTCAATAAGCTCAGGATGATTTCAATGACTGTAGTTTGGCTGAAACATCCTTCCAAGAAGTGTGTCTATTGATTAAAAACATCAAAACAAATATTGGTGTCTTTTTACAGGGAATTTTCCATATCGGTTAGACGCAACCTATATGGCCACTACCATGTCAATAAGCTCAGGATGATTTCAATGACTGTAGTTTGGCTGAAACATCCTTCCAAGAAGTGTGTCTATTGATTAAAAACATCAAAACAAATATTGGTGTCTGTTTACAGGGAATTGTCCATATCGGTTAGACACAACCGATATGGCCACTCCCATGTCAATAAGCTCAGAATGATTTCAATGGCTGTAATTTAGCTGAAAGATCCTTCAAAGAACTCTTTCTTTTGATTAAAAACATCAAAACAAAGATCACTCCCTTTTTTAAGGAAAACGACCATATCAGTTAGACGTAAACGTTATGGCCACTACCATGTCAATAAGCTCAGAATGATTTCAATGGCTCTAATTTAGCTGAAAGATCCTTCCAAGAACTCTATCTTTTGATTAAAGACATCAAAAATAAGATCAGTGCCTTTTTTAAGGAAAACGACCATATCAGTTAGACGCAAACGTTATGGCCACTACCATGTCAATAAGCTCAGAATGATTTTAATGACTGTAGTTTGGCTGAAACATCCTTCCAAGAAGTCTGTCTATTGATTAAAAACATCAAAACAAAGATCAGTGCCTTTTTACAGGGAAACTTCCATAGCGGTTAGACGCAACCGATATGGCCACTACCATGTCAATAAGCTCAGAATGATTTCAATGACTGTAGTTTGGCTGAAATATCTTTCAAAGAATTCTGTGTATTGATTAGATACATCAAAACAAAGATCAGTTCCTTTTTACAGGGAAGCGTCCATATCGGTTAGACGCAACCGATATGACCACTACCATGTCAATAAGCTCAGAATAATTTCAATGACAGTAGTTAGGCTGAAACATCCTTCCAAGAAGTCTGTCTATTGAATAAAAACACTAAAACAAAGATCAGTGCCTTTTTACAGTGAAACGTCCATATCGTTTAGACGCAACCGATATGGCCAATACCATGTTAATAAGCTCAGAATGGTTTCAATGACTGTAGCTAGGCTGAAACATCCTTCCGAGAAGTCTGTCTATTGATTAAAAACATCAAAACAAAGATCAGTGTCTTTTTCAAGGGAAACGTCCATATCGGTTAGACGCAACCTATATGGCCACTACCATGTCAATAAGCTCAGGATGATTTCAATGACTGTAGTTTGGCTGAAACATCCTTCCAAGAAGTGTGTCTATTGATTAAAAACATCAAAACAAATATTGGTGTCTTTTTACAGGGAATTGTCCATATCGGTTAGACGCAACCTATATGGCCACTACCATGTCAATAAGCTCAGGATGATTTCAATGACTGTAGTTTGGCTGAAACATCCTTCCAAGAAGTGTGTCTATTGATTAAAAACATCAAACAAATATTGGTGTCTGTTTACAGGGAATTGTCCATATCGGTTAGACACAACCGATATGGCCACTCCCATGTCAATAAGCTCAGAATGATTTCAATGGCTGTAATTTAGCTGAAAGATCCTTCCAAGAACTCTTTCTTTTGATTAAAAACATCAAAACAAAGATCAGTGCCTTTTTTAAGGAAAACGACCATATCAGTTAGACGCAAACGTTATGGCCACTACCATGTCAATAAGCTCAGAATAATTTCAATGACTGTAGTTTGGCTGAAACATCCTTCCAAGAAGTGTGTCTATTGATTAAAAACATCAAAACAAATATTGGTGTCTTTTTACAGGGAATTGTCCATATCGGTTAGACGCAACCTATATGGCCACTACCATGTCAATAAGCTCAGAATGATTTCAATGGCTGTAATTTAGCTGAAAGATCCTTCCAAGAATTCTGTTTATTGATTAGATACATCAAAACAAAGATCAGTTCCTTTTTACAGGGAAACGACCATATCAGTTAGACGCAAACGTTATGGCCACTACCATGTCAATAAGCTCAGAATGATTTCAATGACTGTAGTTTGGCTGAAACATCCTTCCAAGAAGTCTGTCTATTGATTAAAAAAACATCAAAACAAAGATCAGTGCCTTTTTACAGTGAAACGTCCATATCGGTTAGACGCAACCGATATGGCAACTACCATGTCAATAAGCTCAGGATGATTTCAATGACTGTAGTTTGTCTGAAACGTCCTTCCAAGAAGTGTGTCTATTGATTAAAAACATCAAAACAAATATTGGTGTCTGTTTACAGGGAATTGTCCATATCGGTTAGACGCAACCGATATGGCCACTCCCATGTCAATAAGCTCAGAATGATTTCAATGGCTGTAATTTAGCTGAAAGATCCTTCCAAGAAATCTTTCTTTTGATTAAAAACATCAAAACAAAGATCAGTGCCTTTTTAAGGAAAACGACCATATCAGTTAGACGCAAACGTTATGGCCACTACCATGTCAATAAGCTCAAAATGATTTCAATGACTGTAGTTTGGCTGAAACATCCTTCCAAGAAGTTTGTCTATTGATTAAAAAAACATCAAAACAAAGATCAGTGCCTTTTTACTGGGAAACGTCAATATCGGTTAGACGCAACCAATATGGCAGCTACCATGTCAATAAGCTCAGAATGATTTCAATGACTGTAGTTTGGCTGAAATATCTTTCAAAGAATTCTGTTTATTGATTAAATACATCAAAACAAAGATCAGTTCCTTTTTAAAGGGAAACGTCCATATCGGTTAGACGCAACCGATATGGCCACTACCATGTCAATAAGCTCAGAATAATTTCAATGACTGTAGTTAGGCTGAAACATCCTTCCAAGAAGTCTGTCTATTGAATAAAAACTCCAAAACAAAGATCAGTGCCTTTTTACAGGGAAACGTCCATATCGGTTAGACGCAACCGATATGGCCGCTACCATGTCAATAAGCTCAGAATGATTTCAATGACTGTAGCTAGGCTGAAACATCCTTCCAAGAAGTCTGCTTATATCAAAACAAAGATCAGTGCCTTTTTCAAGGGAAACGTCCATATCGGTTAGACGCAACCTATATGGCCACTACCATGTCAATAAGCTCAGGATGATTTCAATGACTGTAGTTTGGCTGAAACATCCTTCCAAGAAGTGTGTCTATTGATTAAAAACATCAAAACAAATATTGGTGTCTTTTTACAGGGAATTTTCCATATCGGTTAGACGCAACCTATATGGCCACTACCATGTCAATAAGCTCAGGATGATTTCAATGACTGTAGTTTGGCTGAAACATCCTTCCAAGAAGTGTGTCTATTGATTAAAAACATCAAAACAAATATTGGTGTCTTTTTACAGGGAATTGTCCATATCGGTTAGACGCAACCGATATGGCCACTACCATGTCAATAAGCTCAGAATGATTTCAATGGCTGTAATTTAGCTGAAAGATCCTTCCAAGAAGTCTGTCTATTGATTAAAAACATCAAAACAAAGATCAGTGCCTTTTTACAGGGAAACGTCCATATCGGTTAGACGCAACCTATATGGCCACTACCATGTCAATAAGCTCAGAATGATTTCAATGACTGTAGTTTGGCTGAAACATCCTTCCAAGAAGTCTGTCTATTGATTAAAAAAACATCAAAACAAAGATCAGTGCCTTTTTACAGTGAAACGTCCATATCGGTTAGACGCAACCGATATGGCCACTACCATGTCAATAAGCTCAGAATGATTTCAATGACTGTAGCTAGGCTGAAACATCCTTCCAAGAAGTCTGTCTATTGATTAAAAACATCAAAACAAAGATCAGTGTCTTTTTCAAGGGAAACGTCCATATCGGTTAGACGCAACCTATATGGCCACTACCATGTCAATAAGCTCAGGATGATTTCAATGACTGTAGTTTGGCTGAAACATCCTTCCAAGAAGTGTGTCTATTGATTAAAAACATCAAAACAAATATTGGTGTCTTTTTACAGGGAAACGTCCATATCGGTTAGACGCAACCTATATGGCCACTACCATGTCAATAAGCTCAGGATGATTTCAATGACTGTAGTTTGGCTGAAACATCCTTCCAAGAAGTGTGTCTATTGATTAAAAACATCAAAACAAAGATCAGTGCCTTTTTACAGTGAAACGTCCATATCGGTTAGACGCAACCGATATGGCCACTACCATGTCAATAAGCTCAGAATGATTTCAATGACTGTAGCTAGGCTGAAACATCCTTCCAAGAAGTCTGTCTATTGATCAAAAACATCAAAACAAAGATCAGTGTCTTTTTCAAGGGAAACGTCCATATCGGTTAGACGCAACCTATATGGCCACTACCATGTCAATAAGCTCAAGATGATTTCAATGACTGTAGTTTGGCTGAAACATCCTTCCAAGAAGTGTGTCTATTGATTAAAAACATCAAAACAAATATTGGTGTCTTTTTACAGGGAATTGTCCATATCGGTTAGACGCAACCTATATGGCCACTACCATGTCAATAAGCTCAGGATGATTTCAATGACTGTAGTTTGTCTGAAACATCCTTCCAAGAAGTGTGTCTATTGATTAAAAACATCAAAACAAAGATCAGTGCCTTTTTCAAGGGAAACGTCCATATCGGTTAGACGCAACCTATATGGCCACTACCATGTCAATAAGCTCAGGATGATTTCAATGACTGTAGTTTGGCTGAAACATCCTTCCAAGAAGTGTGTCTATTGATTAAAAACATCAAAACAAATATTGGTGTCTTTTTACAGGGAATTTTCCATATCGGTTAGACGCAACCTATATGGCCACTACCATGTCAATAAGCTCAGGATGATTTCAATGACTGTAGTTTGGCTGAAACATCCTTCCAAGAAGTGTGTCTAATGATTAAAAACATCAAAACAAATACTGGTGTCTGTTTACAGGGAATTGTCCATATCGGTTAGACGCAACCGATATGGCCACTCCCATGTCAATAAGCTCAGAATGATTTCAATGGCTGTAATTTAGCTGAAAGATCCTTCAAAGAACTCTTTCTTTTGATTAAAAAACATCAAAACAAAGATCAGTGCCTTTTTTAAGGAAAACGACCATATCAGTTAGACGCAAACGTTATGGCCACTACCATGTCAATAAGCTCAAAATAATTTCAATGACTGTAGTTTGGCTGAAACATTCTTCCAAGAAGTTTGTCTATTGATTAAAAAAACATCAAAACAAAGATCAGTGCCTTTTAGTGGGAAACGTCAAAATCGGTTAGACGCAACCGATATGGCAACTACCATGTCAATAAGCTCAGAATGATTTCAATGACTGTAGTTTGGCTGAAATATCTTTCAAAGAATTCTGTTTATTGATTAGATACATCAAAACAAAGATCAGTTCCTTTTTAAAGGGAAACGTCCATATCAGTTAGACGCAACCGATATGGCCACTACCATGTCAATAAGCTCAGAATAATTTCAATGACTGTAGTTAGGCTGAAACATCCTTCCAAGAAGTCTGCCTATTGATTAAAAACATCAAAACAAAGATCAGTGCCTTTTTCAAGGGAAACGTCCATATCGGTTAGACGCAACCTATATGGCCACTACCATGTCAATAAGCTCAGGATGATTTCAATGACTGTAGTTTGGCTGAAACATCCTTCCAAGAAGTGTGTCTATTGATTAAAAACATCAAAACAAATATTGGTGTCTTTTTACAGGGAATTGTCCATATCGGTTAGACGCAACCTATATGGCCACTACCATGTCAATAAGCTCAGGATGATTTCAATGACTGTAGTTTGGCTGAAACATCCTTCCAAGAAGTGTGTCTATTGATTAAAAACATCAAAACAAATATTGGTGTCTTTTTACAGGGAATTGTCCATATCGGTTAGACGCAACCGATATGGCCACTCCCATGTCAATAAGCTCAGAATGATTTCAATGGCTGTAATTTAGCTGAAAGATCCTTCAAAGAACTCTTTCTTTTGATTAAAAACATCAAAACAAAGATCACTCCCTTTTTTAAGGAAAACGACCATATCAGTTAGACGCAAACGTTATGGCCACTACCATGTCAATAAGCTCAGAATGATTTCAATGGCTGTAATTTAGCTGAAAGATCCTTCCAAGAACTCTATCTTTTGATTAAAGACATCAAAAATAAGATCAGTGCCTTTTTTAAGGAAAACGACCATATCAGTTAGACGCAAACGTTATGGCCACTACCATGTCAATAAGCTCAGAATAATTTCAATGACATTAGTTAGGCTGAAACATCCTTCCAAGAAGTCTGTCTATTGAATAAAAACACTCACGGCGATCTTTGATTGGATTAATCAGATTCAAATTTTCTTGTTTTAGCCAAATATTAGGAAATTAACTGAGACAAAAGGGTTTCTTTTTCTTTTATCCTTTAGAGGACAATTATAAGTACATTTTGTGAAAAGTTCAAGTCTTTAGCACTTTCCTGTCTGGAATTATCTTGATTCCGATTTAGAGGGATCTCAACCGGGATGAGGACGGGATAGAGGGATCTCTCGAAAGCGAAGGTGCCCAATAACTGGTCAACAGTTTGATGTATCAAAAAACTTCTTTTCCTACTTTTAAATTGCTATAAGGAGACTTTATATACCAAATTTCATCTCCTTATGAGCATAATTAAGGAGATACAAGGGATACTAGCCAAAATAATCCCGATTTTTTAAAAGTTCCAATGAAAGATCACTGTGACTAAAACAAAGATCAGTGCCTTTTTACAGTGAAACGTCCATATCGTTTAGATGCAACCGATATGGCCACTACCATGTCAATAAGCTCAGAATGATTTCAATGACTGTAGTTAGGCTGAAACATCCTTCCAAGAAGTCTGTCTATTGATTAAAAACATCAAAACAAAGATCAGTGTCTTTTTCAAGGGAAACGTCCATATCGGTTAGACGCAACCTATATGGCCACTACCATGTCAATAAGCTCAGAATGATTTCAATGACTGTAGTTTGGCTGAAACATCCTTCCAAGAAGTCTGTCTATTGATTAAAAACATCAAAACAAATATTGGTGTCTGTTTACAGGGAATTGTCCATATCGGTTAGACGCAACCGATATGGCCACTCCCATGTCAATAAGCTCAGAATGATTTCAATGGCTGTAATTTAGCTGAAAGATCCTTCCAAGAACTCTTTCTTTTGATTAAAAACATCAAAACAAAGATCAGTGCTTTTTTACTGGGAAACGTCAATATCAGTTAGACGCAACCAATATGGCCACTACCATGTCAATAAGCTCAGAATGAATTCAATGACTGTAGTTTGGCTGAAATATCTTTCAAAGAATTCTGTTTATTGATTAGATACATCAAAACAAAGATCAGTTCCTTTTTACAGGGAAACGTCCATATCGGTTAGACGCAACCGATATGGCCACTACCATGTCAATAAGCTCAGAATAATTTCAATGACAGTAATTAAGCTGAAAGATCCTTCCAAGAAGTCTGTCTATTGAATAAAAACTCCAAAACAAAGATCAGTGCCTTTTTACAGGGAAACGTCCATATCGGTTAGACGCAACCGATATGGCCACTACCATGTCAATAAGCTCAGAATGATTTCAATGACTGTAGCTAGGCTGAAACATCCTTCCAAGAAGTCTGTCTATTGATTAAAAACATCAAAACAAAGATCAGTGCCTTTTTCAGGGAAACGTCCATATCGGTTAGACGCAACCTATATGGCCACTACCATGTCAATAAGCTCAGGATGATTTCAATGACTGTAGTTTGGCTGAAACATCCTTCCAAGAAGTGTGTCTATTGATTAAAAACATCAAAACAAATATTGGTGTCTGTTTACAGGGAATTGTCCATATCGGTTAGACGCAACCGATATGGCCACTCCCATGTCAATAAGCTCAGAATGATTTCAATGGCTGTAATTTAGCTGAAAGATCCTTCCAAGAACTCTTTCTTTTGATTAAAAACATCAAAACAAAGATCAGTGCCTTTTTTAAGGAAACGACCATATCAGTTAGACGCAAACGTTATGGCCACTACCATGTCAATAAGCTCAAAATAATTTCAATGACTGTAGTTTGGCTGAAACATTCTTCCAAGAAGTTTGTCTATTGATTAAAAAAACATCAAAACAAAGATCAGTGCCTTTTTACTGGGAAACGTCAATATCGGTTAGACGCAACCGATATGGCCACTACCATGTCAATAAGCTCAGAATGATTTCAATGACTGTAGTTTGGCTGAAATATCTTTCAAAGAATTCTGTTTATTGATTAGATACATCAAAACAAAGATCAGTTCCTTTTTAAAGGGAAACGTCCATATCGGTTAGACGCAACCGATATGGCCACTACCATGTCAATAAGCTCAGAATAATTTCAATGACTGTAGTTAGGCTGAAACATCCTTCCAAGAAGTCTGTCTATTGAATAAAAACTCAAAACAAAGATCAGTGCCTTTTTACAGTGAAACGTCCATATCGGTTAGACGCAACCGATATGGCCACTACCATGTCAATAAGCTCAGAATGATTTCAATGACTGTAGCTAGGCTGAAACATCCTTCCAAGAAGTCTGCCTATTGATTAAAAACATCAAAACAAAGATCAGTGCCTTTTTCAAGGGAAACGTCCATATCGGTTAGACGCAACCTATATGGCCACTACCATGTCAATAAGCTCAGGATGATTTCAATGACTGTAGTTTGGCTGAAACATCCTTCCAAGAAGTGTGTCTATTGATTAAAAACATCAAAACAAATATTGGTGTCTTTTTACAGGGAATTGTCCATATCGGTTAGACGCAACCTATATGGCCACTACCATGTCAATAAGCTCAAGATGATTTCAATGACTGTAGTTTGGCTGAAACATCCTTCCAAGAAGTGTGTCTATTGATTAAAAACATCAAAACAAATATTGGTGTCTGTTTACAGGGAATTGTCCATATCGGTTAGACGCAACCGATATGGCCACTCCCATGTCAATAAGCTCAGAATGATTTCAATGGCTGTAATTTAGCTGAAAGATCCTTCCAAGAACTCTTTCATTTGATTAAAGACATCAAAAATAAGATCAGTGCCTTTTTTTAAGAAAACGACCATATCAGTTAGACGCAAACGTTATGGCCACTACCATGTCAATAAGCTCAGAATGATTTCAATGACTGTAGTTTGGCTGAAACATCCTTCCAAGAAGTCTGTCTATTGATTAAAAACATCAAAACAAAGATCAGTGCCATTTTAAAGGGAAACGTCCATATCGGTTAGACGCAACCGATATGGCCACTACCATGTCAATAAGCTCAGAATGATTTCAATGACTGTAGTTTGGCTGAAACATCCTTCCAAGAAGTGTGTCTATTGATTAAAAACATCAAAACAACTATTGGTGTCTTTTTACAGGGAAACGTCCATATCGGTTAGACGCAACCTATATGGCCACTACCATGTCAATAAGCTCAGGATGATTTCAATGACTGTAGTTTGGCTGAAACATCCTTCCAAGAAGTGTGTCTATTGATTAAAAACATCATAACAAATATTGGTGTCTGTTTACAGGGAATTGTCCATATCGGTTAGACGCAACCGATATGGCCACTCCATGTCAATAAGCTCAGAATGATTTCAATGGCTGTAATTTAGCTGAAAGATCCTTCCAAGAACTCTTTCTTTTGATTGAAAACATCAAAACAAAGATCAGTGCCTTTTTTAAGGAAAACGACCATATCAGTTAGACGCAAACGTTATGGCCACTACCATGTCAATAAGCTCAAAATAATTTCAATGACTGTAGTTTGGCTGAAACATTCTTCCAAGAAGTTTGTCTATTGATTAAAAAAACATCAAAACAAAGATCAGTGCCTTTTTACTGGGAAACGTCAATATCGGTTAGACGCAACCGATATGGCCACTACCATGTCAATAAGCTCAGAATGATTTCAATGACTGTAGTTTGGCTGAAATATCTTTCAAAGAATTCTGTTTATTGATTAGATACATCAAAACAAAGATCAGTTCCTTTTTAAAGGGAAACGTCCATATCGGTTAGACGCAACCGATATGGCCACTACCATGTCAATAAGCTCAGAATAATTTCAATGACAGTAGTTAGGCTGAAACATCCTTCCAAGAAGTCTGTCTATTGAATAAAAACTCCAAAACAAAGATCAGTGCCTTTTTACAGTGAAACGTCCATATCGGTTAGACGCAACCGATATGGCCGCTACCATGTCAATAAGCTCAGAATGATTTCAATGACTGTAGCTAGGCTGAAACATCCTTCCAAGAAGTCTGCCTATTGATTAAAAACATCAAAACAAAGATCAGTGCCTTTTTCAAGGGAAACGTCCATATCGGTTAGACGCAACCTATATGGCCACTACCATGTCAATAAGCTCAGGATGATTTCAATGACTGTAGTTTGGCTGAAACATCCTTCCAAGAAGTGTGTCTATTGATTAAAAACATCAAAACAAATATTGGTGTCTTTTTACAGGGAATTGTCCATATCGGTTGGACGCAACCTATATGGCCACTACCATGTCAATAAGCTCAGATGATTTCAATGACTGTAGTTTGGCTGAAACATCCTTCCAAGAAGTGTGTCTATTGATTAAAAACATCAAAACAAATATTGGTGTCTGTTTACAGGGAATTGTCCATATCGGTTAGACGCAACCGATATGGCCACTCCCATGTCAATAAGCTCAGAATGATTTCAATGGCTGTAATTTAGCTGAAAGATCCTTCCAAGAACTCTTTCTTTTGATTAAAACATCAAAAAAAGATCAGTGCCTTTTTTAAGGAAAACGACCATATCAGTTAGACGCAAACGTTATGGCCACTACCATGTCAATAAGCTCAGAATGATTTCAATGACTGTAGTTTGGCTGAAACATCCTTCCAAGAAGTCTGTCTATTGATTAAAAACATCAAAACAAAGATCAGTGCCTTTTTAAAGGGAAACTTCCATATCGGTTAGACGCAACCGATATGGCCACTACCATGTCAATAAGCTCAGGATGATTTCAATGACTGTAGTTTGGCTGAAACATCCTTCCAAGAAGTGTGTCTATTGATTAAAAACATCAAAACAAATATTGGTGTCTGTTTACAGGGAATTGTCCATATCGGTTAGACGCAACCGATATGGCCACTCCCATGTCAATAAGCTCAGAATGATTTCAATGGCTGTAATTTAGCTGAAAGATCCTTCAAAGAACTCTTTCTTTTGATTAAAAACATCAAAACAAAGATCACTCCCTTTTTTAAGGAAAACGACCATATCAGTTAGACGTAAACGTTATGGCCACTACCATGTCAATACACAGCGATCTGCTATCGGATTCAAAATATCAATTAATTTTAATTTTTGTCGAAAAATTTATCAATCAACAAAAACTTTTTAATTTATCCTTATTGTATTTATGATCTGGTCCTACGGTCAAAATTTTAGGTATTTAGCACCACTACAGTCGGAATTATGTGAATTCCGATTTGCGGGATCTTAGAGGGGATTTCTAGGGATTTCGAGGGATCTGAGAAAACGAAAGTGCTCTGTTTCAAGAAACCTGATTATAGTTTTCGGAAATTTTAGATTTTAGTCTATTTCGTACATCAATTGCACTATATACACAAATTTCCATCTCCATTCGGCTATTAAAACTCGAGTTATTAAAAAAAACGAGTCAAAGTTTCCCCGATTTTTCATACTTCCAACACCAGATCACCGTGATAAGCTCAGAATGATTTCAATGGCTCTAATTTAGCTGAAAGATCCTTCCAAGAACTCTATCTTTTGATTAAAGACATCAAAAATAAGATCAGTGCCTTTTTTAAGGAAAACGACCATATCAGTTAGACGTAAACGTTATGGCCACTACCATGTCAATAAGCTCAGAATAATTTCAATGACATTAGTTAGGCTGAAACATCCTTCCAAGAAGTCTGTCTATTGATTAAAAACATCAAAACAAAGATCAGTGCCTTTTTACTGGGAAACGTCAATATCGGTTAGACGCAACCAATATGGCCACTACCATGTCAATAAGCTCAGAATAATTTCAATAACTGTAGTTAGGCCGAAGCATCCTTCCAAGAAGTTTGTCTATTGATTAAAAACATGAAAACAAACATCAGTGACTTTTTACTGGGAAACGTCAATATCGGTTAGACGCAACCAATATGGCCACTACCATGTCAATAAGCTCAGGATGATTTCAATGACTGTAGTTTGGCTGAAACATCCTTCCAAGAAGTGTGTCTATTGATTAAAACATCAAAACAAATATTGGTGTCTGTTTACAGGGAATTGTCCATATCGGTTAGACGCAACCGATATGGCCACTCCCATGTCAATAAGCTCAGAATGATTTCAATGGCTGTAATTTAGCTGAAATATCCTTCAAAGAACTCTTTCTTTTGATTAAAAACATCAAAACAAAGATCAGTGCCTTTTTTAAGGAAAACGACCATATCAGTTAGACGCAAACGTTATGGCCACTACCATGTCAATAAGCTCAAAATAATTTCAATGACTGTAGTTTGGCTGAAACATTCTTTCAAGAAGTTTGTCTATTGATTAAAAACATCAAAACAAAGATCAGTGCCTTTTTCAAGGGAAACGTCCATATCGGTTAGACGCAACCTATATGGCCACTACCATGTCAATAAGCTCAGAATGATTTCAATGACTGTAGTTTGGCTGAAACATCCTTCCAAGAAGTCTGTCTATTGATTAAAAACATCAAAACAAAGATCAGTGCCATTTTAAAGGGAAACTTGCATAGCGGTTAGACGCAACCGATATGGCCACTGCCATGTCAATAAGCTCAGAATAATTTCAATGACTGTAGTTTGGCTGAAATATCTTTCAAAGAATTCTGTTTATTGATTAGATACATCAAAACAAAGATCAGTTCCTTTTTACAGGGAAACGTCCATATCGGTTAGACGCAACCGATATGGCAACTACCATGTCAATAAGCTCAGAATAATTTCAATGACAGTAGTTAGGCTGAAACATCCTTCCAAGAAGTCTGTCTATTGAATAAAAACACTAAAACAAAGATCAGTGCCTTTTTACAGTGAAACGTCCGTATCGTTTAGACGCAACCGATATGGCCACTACCATGTCAATAAGCTCAGAATGATTTCAATGACTGTAGCTAGGCTGAAACATCCTTCCGAATAGTCTGTCTATTGATTAAAAACATCAATACAAAGATCAGTGCCTTTTTCAAGGGAAACGTCCATATCGGTTAGACGCAACCTATATGGCCACTACCATGTCAATAAGCTCAGGATGATTTCAATGACTGTAGTTTGGCTGAAACATCCTTCCAAGAAGTGTGTCTATTGATCAAAAACATCAAAACAAATATTGGTGTCGTTTTACAGGGAATTGTCCATATCGGTTAGATGCAACCTATATGGCCCCTACCATGTCAATAAGCTCAGGATGATTTCAATGACTGTTGTTTGGCTGAAACATCCTTCCAAGAAGTGTGTCTATTGATTAAAAACATCAAAACAAATATTGGTGTCTGTTAACAGGGAATTGTCCATATCCGTTAGACACAACCGATATGGCCACTCCCATGTCAATAAGCTCAGAATGATTTCAATGGCTGTAATTTAGCTGAAAGATCCTTTCAAGAACTCTTTCTTTTGATTAAAAACATCAAAACAAAGATCAGTGCCTTTTTTAAGGAAAACGACCATATCAGTTAGACGCAAACGTTATGGCCACTACCATGTCAATAAGCTCAAAACAATTTCAATGACTGTAGTTTGGCTGAAACATTCTTCCAAGAAGTTTGTCTATTGATTAAAAACATCAAAACAAAGATCAGTGCCTTTTTACTGGGAAACGTCAATATCGGTTAGACGCAACCAATATGGCCACTACCATGTCAATAAGCTCAGAATGAATTCAATGACCTTAGTTTGGCTGAAATATCTTTCAAAGAATTCTGTTTATTGATTAGATACATCAAAACAAAGATCAGTTCCTTTTTACAGCGAAACGTCTATATCGGTTAGACGCAACCGATATGGAAACTACCATGTCAATAAGCTCAGAATAATTTCAATGACAGTAGTTAGGCTGAAACATCCTTCCAAGAAGTCTGTCTATTGAATAAAAACTCCAAAACAAAGATCAGTGCCTTTTTACAGTGAAACGTCCATATCGGTTAGACGCAACTGATATGGCCACTACCATGTCAATAAGCTCAGGATGATTTCAATGACTGTAGTTTGGCTGAAACATCCTTCCAAGAAGTGTGTCTATTGATTAAAAACATCGAAACAAATATTGGTGTCTTTTTACAGTGAATTGTCCATATCGGTTAGACGCAACCTATATGGCCACTACCATGTCAATAAGCTCAGGATGATTTCAATGACTGTAGTTTGTCTGATACATCCTTCCAAGAAGTGTGTCTATTGATTAAAAACATCATAACAAATATTGGTGTCTGTTTACAGGGAATTGTCCATATCGGTTAGACGCAACCGATATGGCCACTCCCATGTCAATAAGCTCAGAATGATTTCAATGGCTGTAATGGGGAAGACCAATGTTTCCAATCGATCTTTCCGTAGTTAAAGTCTCCTACAAGACATAGGTGAGTGTATTTTGGGTTTAAGCAGAGATCTTTTATGAGCTTGTTCATGTTTTTGTTATTTTCATCGTACTCGTTTGTTTTGGTTTTGGTCGGGCTTCTATAAAAGCAGCCAAATAACATTGTGTTTTTGTTCTGCATTGCTATTTCTATCAGGCAGACCTCTTCAAATCGAATTTTTGCTTCTATTTGTAGGATAAGGTGTTCAATGGAGTTGTGAACTAGTATTATAATTCCTCTTCTTTTTTTCATTCCAATATTTGTTTTATATGGTGTGGAGTAATTTTCGAAAGAGTAGTCTTGATCTTTTCTCTCGGAGACTCATTTGGTGTTTACCTCAGTGATGGCAAATATATGTGGTTGTTCTGCGATTACCGTTTTTAACAGTTCATTTTTCTTTTTACTTGTCATTTGGTCAGCGTTTGTGTAAATTATCCTAAGTTCTCTAATTGTTGTGGTTGTTTCTGTAGGTTTGTTCATGTTTTGGTTTGATGGGTTTTCATTTGAGCTATCGTCGTTATCATTTTTGTTTGGCCTTATTGGCTGGTTGGGTTGTTGTCTGTTACGTTGGTTTGGCTGTTGTTTAGTGTCGTTTTTTTGTAAACCTTCTTTAGGTCGAATCCGTTTTTTGAGGATCCTCGGACTCTCCAAATGAACTCATTCGTGGTGAGATTACGATTTCGGTCTTTAGCCTGCTGGGACAGTTCTTTATAGCATTCACGGTCGGATCTACAGAGGTCTTCCGTGATGCTCATGCCCTTATACTTTTCGTTTCCCTTTAGTGACGGGAGATTTCCCATTAGCTTTCTTTATCTTCCTCACTATTGAGGCATATCAATAGTGGACGGTTGGGCTTCTTCCCTATTCTAAAAACTTTCTTTATCTTAGAGGTGACATGAAGATCTTTTACTAATTGTTCACTCCATTCGCAGTCCCTAGTATGATTGGGTGTGTCACTATTATCACATACCTGCTCTTGCTCTTTCATTCCATGCACAATGATGTTTGTATATCTTCTTCTCTTCTCCATCTCGTGGGCTATCTCTTCGTCTCTTGCTTGTTTTATCGCAATCTTGATTCTGTTTGTATCACTCGTCTGTTGAGAAAGACCAGATTTGGTGAATTCTGAATAGGACTTCAAAGCTTGCTGGCATTCATCTTTTATCGTTAATAGGATACTGTATTTGAATTCATCAAGTTTTCTTTCAAATTTCTTTTCCGCAAACTCAAGTGTATGCAGGCCAGGATCCGCTTTAAGATCATTTTTCAAAAGTTGGAGATCGGCGTCTTTGTCCTCGAGCTGTTTTTTTAGGTGATCTTCGAACTCTCTACTGCTCTTTATTATTCCCTCGCATGCATCGATTTCTCTACGAAGTCTTTTCATTTCGTTTTGTGTTTGAAGGGATGGTTGGGCTTTTTCTTTCTTAGGGACAAGTTCGAGCAGCTTAGTCGGGACTTCAACGCAATTGATACAAATAAATTTTTAGAGTCTATTTTCTTCAATTGTTTGTATTGCAAACGCAGGAAGCACGCAACATCGAAACTTTTGACATGGAAACTGACGTCATTGGTTCTATGGCAACCAAAATAAAAAGTCGTCAAAATTGAAAAAATAATTATTTTTCGATGACGTCATCGTTTTATGACGCCATTTTGCCTTATTTCCTTGATATCTCCTGATATATTCATTTTCAGATATAGGTTGTGACCTTTTTTTTATCGGTTTTTCATGCTCTTTCGAATGAAAACGGCAATGGGTCAACCTCTCAAATTTTGATCTTCTACATTCAAGGAACAATATTCAATGATCAAAATCCCTTTGCACAAGCTGCTGCACACGGGAAGACATAGTGGCCTCTACTAGTACAGTTTAAAAATGAATATCATAAAAGTTATGCATTATGCCTTAGCCTACTTGACACTTGAGTCATTTTACTATAAAACATTAAGTTTTAGATTTTATATTTTCTTATATTTTGTTATATTATTCATTGATTTTTCAAGAGATTTTTAGAAAATCATATTTTTTGCAGCAAAAACATATCGTAATACTAATGTTTCTTTCTGTCTTTTACTCTTAAGGTGCTTTTTGAATGGGAAAAAATGCTTATGCTCTTTTATGGGGTAATTTTTGAACACTTCACAAATTGAAACCTTGATTTAAAAAGTTATTATACTAGAGTGATTTAAAAAGTTAATATACTAGAGTGATTATTTTGAACACAAAGCTAAAACATTTTGACCTTCGTTTCGATTTTTCACAAGAATAAACAATTAATTCTACAAGTTCTTTATTGATATGTTATAATGCACTTTTTTCATAATTTGTTTTTAGAGAAAAAATATAACTGAGATGGAATACTAGCCTGGGAATCCAAGCGTTAAACTTCTTTTACAGTCTTGTTCATGATATTTTTGCTGCTTGTTTAACGCTTGGCGCAGGTAACTCGCCTGCAGGGAAATTTTCCCTGCAATGCAGGTTCGGCCTGATTGGCCAGCTTTCTGCGTATTACTTAGCAGTACTTTCGCGTTCATTTTGATAATTTCGATGTGCGCGCATAAATTATGGAAAAAGCTGACTCTGCAGAAAAAAGGAAGACAAATAAAAATGAAAACATATATAGATTTAGAATCAAAATGACTGTTGACTTGAAGTCTAAATACATGTGGGTGATGTTTTGATGTGGTTTTTAGTAGTTTTAAAAGTCTTTAGAGCTTGTGAAAGAGTTTTTATGGTAAGTTGATTATGTGTGTTTGCCTGGGTTTCCAAAGTTCAGAAAGTCTGTCAACAAGGGTTCACACACACACAGACTGTTTATGACATTCTGTGTCAGATTAATCTACCTGCACCAAGCTCTATAATCTTAAAACTTTGTGAGGTGAGGTATTTTTTGTCAAGATTATCGGCTTGGATTTCCAGGCTAATGAAATACATGATGGATGTGTTGAATTAAATTCATTCAATCATTGCTGGAGAAATGGTTCATCAGTATTGCATGAACACTTAGTATTCCTATTATTGTGCTGGATCAGGATCCTGAAAATTAAATAAAGAGGTGATTAGAATATAGAAAATACAAATTAACTGGAGCTTTCTTACACAAGATGTTTGTTTCATTCATTTTGCTTTTGTAGAGCTATTCTAGAATTTTAAGAGAAAAGGAGCCACTAGAGCAAAGGTTTTGGTAATTTTTTGTTTTTTTGCCTAAATTACGCATGATTTAACAAAGATCTTTCACAAAGAATACTCCAGTTTTATTCCTTTTATTGTGGTAAAGCAAACCTGAAAGTTTGAGAGGAATTTGAGAGAAAAACTATTACCAGGACAGGAATTATGGTAATTCTTTTTTTGTCTTGCATAAATCTCCTAGAATGTTGTTTTGCATAAATTAAGGATAGATTTTTATGTAAAAACCTTTTAGGTAAGTGAAGCATCTCTGAAAATGTGTAAAGCGGGCAGCAGAACTGAAATTACCTTCATTTTTTTATTTCTCGCATAAATTATCTCCTAGAATGTCGTTTTGCGTTAATGGTGATTATTTGTGTGAAAATGTTTCTGTGAGAAACCTTTTAGGTATGTGAAGCATCTCTGAAAATTTATACAAAAAATTGTGATTTTTTGCATTAATTTTTGAATAATTAAACTCATTGTTCCATACTTTATGCACTTTAAATATGCTTTGAATAGGGATTGATTACAAAAAAATATACAGGTGAAATAGTTGAGGAGCTCCTGAAAATTTGAGGTCAAAAGCTTCATTGGATGGAAATTTCTAATAATTTTTGTATTGAATTCAATTTGTAAAAAGCTTTTCGTGCCGTTCTACAATTCTGGCAAAAAGTAAATAGTAAAAGGAGAAATGAAAATTAACAATCGCAAAAACCATTTTTCGATGTGAAAATATTGCGTTTTTCTCTCAAAAAAGACAGTTTAGGAAAAATTACGAGCGTACTTCTCCTCAAGGACCCCCTTCACCCTCGTACGTTTTTGGGAGTACCCCCCTCTCGAGCGTACGTACTTTTTGAATGGTCTCATGCGTTGAAAGGAGGGCGGTAGCGATTTTTTTTGACCCGGCTTGAACAGCCAGATGCTGAACGTGTAATAATCGTTTGTGGTGATATTCACATATATACATTGGGAAATTCCCTAACTGCAGTTGCGCACATCTAGTTTTTTCTTTTCAATCTTATCACACAAAACGTTCATAAAACGCAAATATAGTTAGTATTATATTTCTTATATTTCTTTGGTTTAACCTTTTATTTTGATAAAACAGACACCCAGAGCATGCTCAGAACTGCTTGTTTGATGTATATTCTTTTATATATTCATGGTTCTTGCAGAAAATATTTTTGAGAAAGCCATAGATAAAAGAGCAAATAAATGGTTTTGAAGAAAAGTTTGAAGAAAAAATAAGACAATTTATAATATTAAATACTTTACACATTTCAGTTTCATTTCGTGAATATTTAAAACATAGTAAAAAAGTTCAATAATTTATTCTTATAACCATTTTTTATGGAATTTCTTTGTAGCGAATTAATTCGCTGACAATCAAGCAAAAACTTTTCATGTTGAGTATCTTTACATTAAGAAATGGATAATATTTTGAAAACAGTGATCACGTTAAAAAATAAAGGAGATTATTTGTGACCCTCCAAACGATTTGGAGTACATTAAAAACGAGACCGGTCTTGGTGTGGTTGTGCTCGTGCCGCTTTCCGACTGGTTAATTGTGCGAGTAAAAGTTGAAAAAAGCGGCCAGAAGACCGCACAGTACCGTATGGTCTGTGCGTACAAAACGTTGGCTAAAGCGGACGATGGTGCGGTCCCCGTCGACTAAAGCGGACGATGGTGCGGTCCCCGCCGTTTGTATGTATGCTGTATGCTGTTTGTTATGATTTCTCGTTTACCGGCAAACGTTTCGAACGGCAAAATGTCCGCACCATGACCGCACTGAATACCGCACTTATTCAAATGGTGCTCTTTAGTGACCGATCGAGTGCGTTTGAATGGATTTTAGAAAAGATTTTTGGATGATTTCTGGCCGCACCGTAAATCCTTTCGCCGCTTTTTTGCCGCACATATTACCGATCTGTCCGCACCAAGACCGGTCTCATTTTTAATGTACTCCAAATCGCTTGGGGGGTCACATTTATATAATACATGCAAGGGAATACAATATTCTTAAGATGGAAAAATAAAAGATTACCAAAACGTGGAGTACACCATGAGTACTGATATAATGTGTTTTATGTGCAAATAGACTCAAGAAATTCTAGCTCTAAAATTAGATGAATAATCTCATAAAAAAGTACTTTTTACATTCAAAGTAAAAAGTTTGATGTTTTAAGCATTATTAAAGGTACTAACAGTAATCATCAACAATCTGTAGGAAAGCACTTTTTCAACTTTCACAATTGTATGGAGTGTTGTTTATAATTCTTTTGGTAGAGATTGTTGTTATATATCATTTCATAAATTATATGTTATATATCATTTCATAAATTCTGCATTCAATCGTACTCTTTTATGCTTATATGTAGGGGGTGGAAGATGCAGGGGCAGTACTCTCAGAGAAAATTCATAAAATAGGGGAACATTATTAACTGATTTAGGGTGATTTTCCCAAAAAACTCAAGGAAAATGAAGGTTTGGCACTTTATCAGGAAAATTTGATATATTAGAGGTCATTACAAAATGCTAATTGGGTGATTTTTTCCAAAAAATTGCAAAATGTCCACCTACAATTAAGCAAAAGAGGGTAATTTTTTCAGAGGTCACCAATGTCTCTTTTTGTATAAACGTACACCATATTTCCATATGATCACGTAAAAGTAATCTTAGTTTTGTTTTACAAGTATAAAGTGGTATGAACTCTCTCTCTTCTTACCAAAATATTTCCTCGCATCACATTATCTTGAAGCATGCATGAAGGTTCACCTTTCCAGAAATTTCATTCTTCGACCAAATTCAATCAAATTGCTAAAATGTTGTTCCCTAACCTTTCTTCCAGTCTCTGTTATAAAACAAATTTTGTTTTGTTTTTCTATAATAGTTTTCAAAAATAAAGCTAGCTAGCTTTTTTTCCATGTGAAATTCATCAATGTCCAATGATGGGAGAAGAATCTCTCGAAACGTAGCAATGTGAAATTTAATTTATCAATGTCCAATGATGGGAGAAGAATCTCTCGAAACGTAGCCAATCGCAAATCTCGTGATCCATATGTAGCTAGGTAGATTTTTCCCCGTGATATTCCTGATGCCCGATGATGGGAGGAGAGTCAAACGTAAATTCGTGATTATAATATTCAAGACACGATAAACTTCCACCAAATATTCACAAATAAGTCCTTTCCCATAAATAAATTCTCAAATTTACTGATTAAATTGAACCAAAAATGTCCTCAAAAAGATAAGTAATTGCCTGATTATTACCACTTTTCAGGACTTCAATTCCTTTCTTTAAAACACTGCATTGAACGCTTGCAAAGAAGTGAGGTCGTTTGCCGTACGAATGGCTATTCTTCAAATCATTTCAATATTTTGCCGGCGACGGCATGCGACTGAAAGTTATTTTTGTAGGAGAATCTTTTACGCTCAAAACGGTCGGTCTCGTATTTTCGAGAAATTTCCTTGACCACCTCAAATTTTCCATTTCACTGGATGCGTTTTCTGAACCAGGTTCAAAATCAAAGATTTTCCTAGCACAGAACACAGCTAGATATTAATCCTGCAAAAAAAAGTCATAACAAAGATTTTCTACAGCGCGGGAAAGCTAGCTACGCCGTACACACATAACCTAAAGATTTTTTAGCGCGGAAAAAGCTAAGTTTGTCGCGCGCACACCAAGGAAACGCACGCCACATGCATACAACCCCTGGTTAAATAATATCGAGGTATGACCAAAAAGAAAAATCAGTTCCGATCAGAAAACTACATTTCACTTGAAGAAAGGGTCTTTGTTTTTTATGTACTAAAAGGGTTGGGGTGGTTCAGCTGAACCATTTGAACCCCCTCAGATCCGCCGCTGCAATAATACCTTGAAATTAACCCAATAAGTTTTTTCTCAATTTCGGTGATGACGTCATTTGGGCCCTTTTTGGTACTGAAATGACAAATTGACTGATTATTTCTTGAGTGATTTTTTCCATCTTATTGGTGGAATGAAAAGTGCACACATATGTGCATGTATAGGAAGCTTGATTACTACAGTAACAAAAGAAGATTATCCTTTGGAATCAGGAATACTTTTCGTTAAACATTTCTGCTTATTCTGGTTAAAGCAGCATAAAATGACTAGAAAAATGGTTTAAATGTTATGTAAACTCTAAAAAAAATACTTATCTAATATTTGACTAAATTTTAGTTATCACCATCAAATCGATCATTTGAGTTCTGTTTTGACTAAAAAAGTACTTTGCAAGAGAAATAGAACTACCAAAAGTTAGTTTTACATAAAAGTTAATGAAAATTGACACGAGAGATCGTAACGGACTTTCTTCTCAAATATAGTTGTTTTACACCCATATGTGTATGCTCTCCGACAGATATTTCACAACAGATTTTTTGTAGCTGAACAAAAAGAGATCATTAAAATATAAACTTTAGTACATTGGCCCTTCTTCAGTGCTGAAAATGACACTGTGTAAAGCCAAGTCTAGGCATAACAAGAGGCCCAAGGGCATGAAGGCCCAGAGTCTAAAAACATATCTAGTTTGTTTTTGCTTCCAAAGGCCGGGTTTTAGTCCTTACTCGCACAAATTTTGCACGGTGGGATCGCAAAAATCATTCTTTGAAAAATTTAGAAGGGAACAGGTACAAGAAATGAGAGTTAAATAACAATAACAATGTATTTATTTCTTTTAAACCGAGCAAACTCAAGGAATTCGAATTGGTTGAGTAAGCTGTAAGATGGGTCGAATTCGCTATATAAATCTGAGCCGAGTAAACCGAGTAGATGCCGAGTATATCAATATAAGCCGAGTAGATTCAAGTTTCGCCGAGTTTTCCGAATAAATCAGTGTAACAGAGTTAAACGAGTTTGCCGAGTAAATCCGTATAAACTGAATAGATTCCAGATTAGCTGAGTTTTCAAAGTAAATCCGTGAAAGATGAATAGATGCAAGTTCGCTGATTTATAACTATTGTTGCACTCCACCTGATGATGATGCAATGATACCTAAAACAGAAATAATTCTATATATTAAATGTATACATCTCAAGATCTTCAATTAAAAGGGGTGTTTTAAAATTAAACAACATTGATCTGTTGATGTGATCCTATGCAATTGAGCCCCCTACAAAGAAAAATTTAATTAATTTTATCACTGCCAACGAGTTTTTTAACTTTGTTTATCATTACACGTGTGCCATTACCGTATGTTGGTCTAATCTCGACATCCGTATTCTAATCTCGACACCCTTCTTTAGAGATAGGAATAATTTAAAAGTCGGAATTGGTGATTGAAAAAAGATTTATCCTCCCTTACCACTAAGCAAATAAAATAATTTCGACCTTTTCTTAATTTTTCAGCTCTAGAAAAGGGTGTCGAATTTAGAGGAGGGATGTTGACATTACACCAAGTTACGGTAGGTGTCAAAGGGAACATTGTTTAAATCTCATAATCTAAAACCACGCAAACATACACGCGATTGGGCCTCCTGCCGCCTCAGTTAACGCCCTTTTACCTTTATACCGCCTCACAGACCAATTTTAAGAAAACCCGAAAATTTTTACTACCGACCGTCCGACAGACTCACTTTTTAAATCCAACGAGGACGCGAAATGAAAATATTTTGTGATTGCCACCTAGGAGATTGATAGAGGATTCAGCCATAAAAAAGTCTTGAGTATTGATCCTTTGCTGATTATTTATCGAGCTAGTATTAGTTCAATCAAGTATATCGATTGTAAATCGATAGAGCTCGATCATTAGAAAGAATGGATAAAATCAATATGATCGAAAAAGATTATTGATGATAAATCGAATGCATAATCGATAATTAATCATAAGCTTATAAAATCTTGAGTATCAATCTTTGATCAATCTCCGAATCGATAAGTAATCCATCAATCACATCTCGATCTGTCAGCAATCTGTCCCGATGATAGATCCTATTGTATTGAGCGCGGGGGTCTGGGAAGGAAATTCCAAACCAAGGCCCTAATTTTTACGAAAATGTCGTCCGCAGGGGTAAAGATGACAAAGTTTAAATAAAAAGGTCTAAGTGCGAAAAAGTTGAACATGTGCCTGTAAAGTTGGATGCATGTAAACAAACTTTTTTAGTTCCTCACTTTTTGAGTTTTTTTATGTTTGTCTGCGAGTGAGGTAAATCTATTTTGAGCAACATACCTTTCAAAAGTTAATCCTTATTGTTCATAGCACTTGGAAGCAGGAGAGATGTTGCCACAATACGGTTGAATGCCAAAAAGAAATTAAACAGAAATTGTATAAAAGCATCCTTCTTCTTTCTCAATAAGATTTTAAAAGAAAGTTTCGCAGAAATCCAACCAGCTTGTTGAGAGCTAGCCTGGGCATAGGCTGATTTGATTATAAATAACGAACATTGCGGTCTGAACGAAAATCTAAGTTCTAAACCAAACTGATAGTCTTTCCCGAACAAAAAAAATAGCGCAAAGCTGTAGATCTCAATTATTGTTTTATTTATCTGTTCAAGCCTCTCCATTATAGCCAGACAGCCTGGATGGTTTTTTACTTAATGACGGAATGCGGCTAATAGCTTAGCGTTACACACGAGCACGACTCTCTTTAAAGGCCTAGTACGCTAAAGCTCTGGGCCAATTAGGTTCTAAATTTATCAAAAGAATGTTTTGTTTGTCTATGCTATAAGTCTGTATTATACAGTTAGATTTTGATACCCTTCTTGGGCAAATGGGGCTTCCATTTATCATGGGTTTTTTCTTTTGTCGATTTTGGGATGATATTTAAAGTAGGTAAAAATTCCCTTCATACACTTTTTTCCCTCTTTTGTCGGGTGGTCTCTTTCTTATTCCTCTTGTTTTCGCAACGAATTTATCAGATGCGTCTGTAAAAGAAATTTGACACTGTTGGCAACGAGAAACGTTCTTCGGACAAAGCTTATGCTCACTCCTCAACACCAGCATGTACTGCCCATTTTGTTCCCTGTCAGGGTCAAGGAAAGCAAGTTCTTCTGGTATGTTGTTTTGATTAGTTGTTGTGAGATTCGAATCGCCCGAGGGGGGTACTAGCCTTGTCAACCGACGGGGGTGCTCCGCTGAGTTTCGAAAAATGGACCCTACGTAGGACTCGAAATTTGCGAAAAAAAGTGACCCTGAATGGGACTGAAATTTCCAAAATGTTCTCAAATTTTCTACTTTTTCCCCAAATTTTCCAAAAATAGGCACCCTACGAGGGACTGATTTTTCTATTTTATCCCCGTAACCCACTTTGCCCTAGTACCCCTCCGGATTCGAATCGTTATTGGTTGGAGTATTGGGTTTTATTCCCATCTTTTACCTTTAAAAAAAAGGTATATTATAATGACAAATTTGAGGTAGCAAATGAAGCAAAAGCGATTACGAAAGAATCACAAAAGGGGTAATTTTAAAATTTCTCTATTTTGAGCTTTTGAGGTTTTAGCAGGTCATCTCATGTGTTCAGTGTTCAAAGTGACATTCCCCTGTTTGCGTGTGAAATATTGAACAACAAAGACGATGTTTAGACAGTTTTGAGAGCTTGGTGAAAGAATATTTTTCGAAAAACAGATACTCTTGCACTTACCAGGCTACGTAATTAAGAATTTAAAACAGTCTCAAGAATAAATACATCAGTACGTCTGTTCATACATACCCCTTGCCCAGGTGCAATGGAGTTTCCTGAAGCTTGTTGAACAGGTTGGATTGAGTTTACTGCAGCTTGTTGAATAGGTTGGACTGAGTTTCCTGCAGCTTGCTGATCAAAAGGATTGATAAAGATTTCAGGTTCCGGTTAATTTGTTCTACGAGAAGGTTCTCGGGCAACCTTTCTTCCCGCCTCTGAAGGTACATCGAAGTTAAAAGGCGTCCCAACGGTCCTAGGTCACTTGTTCGACAGTACACTTGTGCGACAGCTCAGTTGTTCGACATTTTAGCAAAATTGTCGAAAAACTGTATTGTCGACTAACTGGGAAGATCTGTTGTTAGACTTCCCAGTTAGTCGACGCTTACTTGTTCGAAATCTCAGTTGTTCGACAATATATCGACATAAAAGTCGAACAACTGGGATGTCGAAAAAGTGAGCGTCAAGTTGTCCGACATGTCAGTTGTTCGACAGTATAGTAGTTCGACAGCTCGCTTGGTCGAAATTGTCGAACAACTGACATGTCGGACAACTTGACGCTCACTTGTTCGACATCTCAGTTGTTAGACTTAGACGATACAGTTGTTAGATATGAAGTTAGATCGCCGCCAAAATTCGATCCTTCAAGTCGTCCCGTCGTACTATAAGTCGTCCCGTCGTCGCAATTTTCGGTAGTCGAATCATCCCAAGTTTCAAGTCGTCCCGTTGCACTAAAAGTTCGCAGGTCGTAATTCTTTTAAGTCGAACCATATCAAGTTTCTAGTGGTTCCTATCAGAAGTTAACTCGTCGGAACTTGGTACATGTTCCAATCATGTACCTTTAACTGTTTTCATAAGTGTTCATGTCATCCATCAGGTATATTATGGAGATAAAAAGATAAATATAAATTCACATTGCACACCACACGAACATAACATTATCTCCACAATATTTTGATTTTTGATATATGAAACAATAAAGTCTTTTTTCGGAATAGTCTAGAGTCCAACTCTTTGGGATGAGTCGACTGCCGAAATTTGCGACGAGTCAACTTCTGAGGCAACGACTCGACTTAAAATTTGGAATGTTTCGACTTTCAAAAGATTCCGCCTTGCGAACTTCTAATGCGACCTGCGGACTTCTAGTGCGACGGGACAACTTCTAGTACGACGGGACGACTTGAAGGGTCGAATTTTGGCGGCGATCTAACTCTCCATAGTTAGACAATTATTTGTTTCCACTCATTTTCTCATTCCTCTATCAGGGCGGGAAATTTCCAAGCGGCCCAGCGATGAAATTTTTTTCGGTCTTTAAAATTAATGTCGAGTTACGCAAAATGAGTTAACATTTCCGAGTTGTTCATATCAAGAGTTACAGGTTAAAATTTCTGAGTTAAGTGCTGGTCAACAAAATCCTCCCCCCCCCGAGTGGCAAAATTCAGAGAAGCAAAAAGTGAACAAATATCAACTTTGTTTATTTGCCTCCACGCCGCTAGCATTTTCCGCCATTGGACCACCCTATCTAGTGCATGAAAGCTAGAAAGTGTGTGGGTGTGTTTTGAGTCTTCTGCTGTAAACGCCAGAATAACTCGAGAATCCGAGAATCTACAGGAAGGAAAATAACTCGAAAATTTAAAAATTTAAAAACTGACCGCGCGCTCAAAAATCACCTGTGCATGTGTAGACTAGCAAGCGTATGTCTTTCTTTGGACACAGGAACGCGGGAATAGTGCTTATAATAAAGAGTTCTTATAAAAAATAGAAATTGCCGCGGGAGAGTGGTTTGGAAAGAAATTTCAGTGAACATATAGAAAAATAGATCCTATTATTGTAAAGTTTAATCTGCAGCGAAATACAACGACGTGGTTTACTAGTCTAGTGCATGTGCAATATGAGTAAAAGGGGAAATCACAACTGGTTGAAGTCTACTGCTAGTATAGCCCGGGGTCCACTTAAAGCTTTTTTTATAGACTGGATGGCACGATTAAGTGGCCCGGTAGTATATGGTAATATGCTTTTGCTTAGGCGGACTGTAAAATAGTCGGCCAGATTTTAGTTGTTTTTGGAAGGTAAAAATAGTATAAAGCAATGTTTTTGTTTGAGAATAAGGGATTGCAAATCTGTTATTGATGTTTGTTTCTCATTTATGATTATATCTGTCAACGTAGTTTTATTATTGTTTGGATTTTTAACATTTTTTTTTCAAAATGGCAACCTCATCAAATGCTCCTAGTCTACTTCACTGGACTATCAAAAAGCAAAGTTCAGTCAAAAGTAGACTCTAGTGACTCTAGTCTACTGCTAGTATAAACGACTGCACTAGAAATGACCGCTTCGAACAAATTTCAAATTCCTCATCTGAAATAAAGTTCAAATTTCTCATCTGAAATAAAGATGAACAATTTTCAAACGATTAGGGATTACAATCATGGTCGTAATATTTGAGAAAAAAGGGAAATCCACCGGGAAGTTTTGAAACCACAATCGATTTGTAAGTGCTCTAAAGTAGGTTTGAAGGGTAGAGTTTCAACTCTCTTTAACGCTAGACTTAAGACTTAGGACCTTAGGATCTGAGGATCCAAAAGTTCAAAAATAGTCCAATAAGGCTCTGAATATAGCCTGGAAGTCTGCCAACCCCTCCCAAATTGAAATATTCGATTAAATTAAAGAGATAGCCCAAAATCGACTTTCTCACCAGAACTTTAAATCTTGAAAAACGTTAAAATAACCGGAATTCTCATTCTATTTCGACAGTGCCGTAGGCAGTATTTTCATATTGGGGGGGGCTGAAGTTTAGTGACACTGCGAGGGCCAACCATGGTTTGTCCCGAGGTGGGGGGGATTTTGAAGATTTGAGCTCTAGATTGCTTAAAAATACACTCAAAACATGCACATAAAAGACAATTATGACAAATTAAAAAAGAAAAACTTTGGATTTTGCAAAATAACCATTTTTTGCAAAAATCATTGGGGGCATAGCCCCCCCCCCTTGCTACGGCACAGATTTCGACCGTGATTGTAGATCTCTGTCGTATTTGATTACTATTTTAGTGAAATATTTTTAGAAATCAATGAAAAAATACTTCAAGATAATACTGTGAAAATTTCAAGCTAACAACTTCTAAATTATTCATTCAAACTGCAGAAAAGTTGTCCGTTTGAATTTAATTCTTATAATTAGTCAGCCCAGGTGACTCTTCAAATCGGTCCGACGATTCTTTTCCCGGTGGTCGTCGTCAAGACTTTCAATTTTAATCCCGATTTCGGATTATTTTCGGGAAACAGGATTTCGGGATTACTTAGCGCGCGAAAATACTTTTTGTTCACTGCACGCATTCTTTGTTTATGCTTCCTTAATAAAATATTTTGTTTTAAGGGAAGCCTCTACCCTACCCTTAAGACAATAGAGCTTACGACTCTTAATTAAGGAAGATCGATTAAAAATTACAATACTACGCGTTCGACTCTTTGTTAAATGCACGTTCTGTATTGTAGTCAACAAAAGATTCTCCTAACTACATTTTTATTAAGGAAGGTCTGTAGTGTGAACACGACCTATATGTAGTCAATGAACTTACTGAAAGAGTCATCATTGTTAACAAAAAAACAATAGAGAAAACAAACTTTTCATTAACACTAGCCTGTACCAAATTCTTCTTCGCTGACTGAAAAAGATATCTTAAATTTTTACGAATTTCGAATTGGTTAGTTAGGCTTGATTTAACAGACGGCGTAGGCAAAAGAAAAATAGAACGTTGGTGGTACAGGTCCCAAGTTCCAGGTTGCGAGGTTTTATGCGTTCCACCTCAACTTTAGGGTACTTTAAGCGTACAAACTTTCGCGAGGTAAAAAATCGCCAAATTCAAGACATTTTTTTCTCGCGAGTTTGGGGAAAAATTTGTTTTCACGAGGATATAAACTTTCGCGAATCCTTAAATAAAAATGTGAATTTTCAAAAAAAATAATCTACTAACAAGTGACAAATATTCCTTGAATCCGATAAAAACGGCTGTTCTTTGACAGTTAAATGCTTAAAAATATGATGAAAATTTGACATTTGTTACGATTTCGAAGTTTTATAGGTTTTCATTCAAATACATAAACTTTCGCGAATTGTCCTGTTAAGAATTTTATAAGACATTTACTTTCGCGAAAGGGGTCAAAATTCGCGAAAAAAAATGCTCGTGAAAGTTTGTACGCTTACTCGTGCGGGGGGGGGGGAGGGTAAACGAATTAATAATATAAACCGGGGGAGTTGGGAAAATTTTCAACTCAAATAAAACTAGAAATCAAAATTTTAATAAACGGGGGAGGACCTAATTGCCGGCCGGGGGGTTGGAAATTGTACTTCTGAAATCCCCAAAATAAGGTAAATAAAAATATAGGCTAAAATCAGGCTATTTAGAGCAAAATAAGGGCGGACTTAGACTATGCTATAGTCAAAGACAAATTCAAAAAATAAAGAATAACCTCAAATCAAACACGCAAATTAGCAGTCGGGCGGAAATTTTGTCCGCGCAGGCGAAAAATAGTCGGAGGGGCTCAATGTCTTAAACAGAGACTCTATTTTCCGCCGCGCAATATATTACGTTTTTGCCACCGCAGCGAGCCTGAGGGCGAGCGAAGATGGCAGTCATTGCTTCACGCTAGGATATTGGACACGCATCTCGATTTTTTGCACGCGCGTTTTTATTTGTTTGCGTTTGTTAGTATCGTATGTTCCGACTGAAATGATATCCCGTAAAGTTGGCTTCCCGGTAAAGTTTCATAGCTTTTCCCTTTTAACATGCACGGCGGACGCTTTTCCTTGCTTTAACTATTAACTTTCGGTAATTAGTTCTTACAAAATAAACAATGGATGGCGAAGAAGATGATTATATTTATTTTTCTTATAAGCATCTACTTTTTAAGGATCAAATCAATAACTCTTTATTGAAGGCAATACATCTTTCGGTAATTAGTTCTCACAAAGTAAACAATTGATGGCGAAGAAGATGATTATATTTATTTTTCTTATAAGCATCTTCTTTATAAGAATCAAATCAATAACTCTTTATTGAGGGTTATATACCTTTCGACAATTAGTTCTTACGAAATAAACAATGGATGGCGAAGAAGATGAGCATATCTATTTTTGCAAATCGTGTACTGTAAGCTAAGGTTTCAATTCTTAATTTACCAACTTAAAATTTTTCAACCAGTCAAAATCAAAATGCGTAATCCGTAACTTACTCAATATCGACAGTCTCTCCAATGCATTGCTTGTACTTCTTTAGAATAGATTAACAAAAGATTCTATGATTATTAGAATTAATGAATTAAAAAAGGTATATCTATTTCTTTTTTAGCTTTTTTCGGAGATTCGAATACATTTGCTTCATCTCAAAACTCATCATACAATTGGCGAAATTTTCGACTTTAAGTCGTTTTGTTAAGCTTTGTTTTAAATACGTGACCTTTATGAGAGCGGTGGCAGTTATAGTCTACACAATAGACAGATCCAGGCTTTTAGGCCTTACTCTCGGTCTATATGCACTGCTATAGGCGGCCACTAGTGACCCCCACCGGGAATTGCTTATTAATATGTTTAAACATAATAGACAACATTCACAAAAGATGTTTATCAATAGAGATTTTGAATAATTGAATGTTTAAAACACAGCTGATTGGATTAGGTTTCGAAACTTTCTATTGTTTCATTAAAATCTCAGTGCGCATGCGATTTATCTGGAGAATTTCAATATTCAAAACAAGAGCAGTGCTCATAGCTCATAGGAAGATATGACGTAGCCTATGGCAGTTAGTGCAAACTATGACCTAGTATAATATACAACTATGTTATATCGTAATATCATAATAATATATTACACGAACGATATGAGGGACCTTTTCTTTGACAGCTGAAAATATTCTTAAAAATTAATAAACGGGAGTCCTAATAAGGTCCGGGGGGGACCCCCGTGTTGGAAAATTTTCAAAAAATTAACAAGAGTAAAGTACCGTCAAAAAATGAAAATTGTTTTAAATTGTTTTGTTACGCAAAGCCAGGTTAACATAACCTGATAACAGCTGTTCATAATTTTCTTACGTGCACGGTAAACCTCTGAAGACACTTGAAAATTATACATCTGAGTAAAATAGTCCTCCCGCGGAAAATTTTACAACAAGAATCTTGTTGTGCGCCAGAAAGTCAAAAACTAATACGGCGTCCTATTCATAAACACAATACCTTAATGTAGTTGATTTTATACCATCTCGTCAGACAAAAACCCAAGTTATGTAACAACTAGCAATTGTTATAACAAAGGATTTTTATCACTCCTGAAAGGATTACTAACAAAGGCGCTATTCTTTTTTCGGTTTCTAGGGATTTTTCTATAGAGAACGATTCCCAAATTGATACATTTAATGTCGCGCTGCGATGTACAGTGAAGGAACATCAATTAAGTCTCTTTTTTGTTCCTTATGGAACATTCTAAGAAACTCTACTCTTGAGAATTCCATTTTATTCCCTTTTGTTCTCTTTGCAGAGAATAAATTGTTTTGTTTGAATAGAACAAATCGGGTCACAACAATGACCCTTTTTTGTTCTTTTCTTGTGGACTCAAAGATGTTCCATTATATGAAAGAACAATTTTAATAAACTGAGGGGAATTATTTGTTCTTTGATATAATGGAACAAATTTAATATACCGGGGGGAATTATTTATTCCTTCATTTAACGGAACAATTTCGATATACCGCGGGGAATTATTTGTTCCTTTATATGAAGGAACAATTTCAATATACCGCGAAGAATAATTTGTTCCATTCATTGGAGGTATATTCTATTCCCTTGTGATATGGGAACAATATAGATGCTCATTTAATTATTCAAATAAACGAAAAAAATGTTCTCTAATCACTAAGAACAGTAAAATCAGTTTTCAAGGGAACAATTAATCTTCGTCATAATAGTGCTGATTATTGTTCACTTTCTCATAATTGATAAGAAGAATCTGTACCTGTCAAATGACCAAAGAAGGTCATCACATTTATGATATATTATAATATGGTAGTATAGTATAGATACCTTATTAACCATATTGTGATATATTCATGATAATATGATAGATATAAATATAATATTATGATTATATTATCATATTATTCAAAACTATCATAAATATTATACTATATTTTTATTTTCATAGGTTATGATAAAACAATCATAATATTTCGACCATATTATTATTATAAGTTTATGATAACATATAAAACAATGAATAAATTATCATCTTATTCAAATCCTATCATGAATATCATATATAATATAAAATAATATGATATGATTGTATGTTATAATAAAATAAGTAAATCATTATAATATTTAAATCATATTATTTTTAATAAATGATATGATGATATTATCATTACCTTCAGATCGTAAATATTTTCATATTATATATTTGAGTAAATTTGAACGATGAACATCTCAAAAAAGAATAAAAAATTAACAATCTTCATGGGAATATTTAGTCAATTGATAATTACATCTAAAAAAAAGAACATAATATGAACAATACACATGAGACATGGGCAATTGATGATAAGATTTGACTCGTTCATCAAAATACGAAACCCTCTTGCAAGTAACAATCCAATCACCTATCAATTTTCCCTAAGAAAACAAAGAACAATATGACATTCATGACAATAGGACCCCCTAGTGAGGATATGTTTACTGTTTTCAAACAGTATAAATGACACAGTTTGAACACTCACTGATCAAGGAAGGCCAATATGGCCCGCCGGAGGGTCCTCTTCGTCGACTGGCATTCTGTCAATGGATCAGCTAATGGAAAACGAAAGTTATCGTTCAATGAAAATGATAAAGGTAAATTTACATGTCCAGCTAAATTGTGCTTACATTCGGACTTTGAAAGCAAAAGAGGTTTAAGAAAACACATCGATAACAAGCACCCTTGGTATTACTATTTTGATGACCAGCCAGAAATTAAAAGGGAAGAAGTCGAACTTAACCAGCCTATTATCCAAAAGAAAGCCTCTACAAGTTCCAAACCTTACTATTCAATCGATGAAGGGATCGGAAAATCGTTTTATAGGTGGTTGACCACTACCTGCGGTGGAGGTAAAAATGACAGAGAAGCTAAACAAGTCGCTAAACGAGCTTTGAAGTTTTTGATGAGCAGTACTGGGGATAACGAATCTCAAACACCCTTAACTTATGAACTGATTGATTGTTGTTTAGGGTCTACAACAATAATTTTGACATTTTTGACTGTTTTAGACGAACAATGGAAACTATCTTCTTCAGGGGCACTTAATTATGTTAAAGCTATTTCTGATTTAATGGATTATAGAAAATCATTTGGAATCAATGATAATAAATTGAGATGTTTTACAATCACAGAAGTTTATTTGAGGAGAGCAAAGGAAAATCTGAGAAAGAAGACGGCACGAGAAACTTTGACCTAGAAACTCTCATTGGTCGAGACAGCTGGGCCACTTTAGAAGAAATGGAGGGAGTCATTCCTTATCATATCTTCAAATTCAAAGAAATCGTTAACAAGTGCAAAGTACAACAACCATTACCCAATAAACAAGAGCTTACATTCTGTACTCGTTTCATCACAACCTTTTTATTTTTACGTGTAAAGTGCAGTAGACCAATGACATTTCAATACTTGACTCTAACAATGATCGAAAAAGCAAAGCAGGCTGATGGTTTCATCGACCAGAGGGAGTTCAAAACGACAGGTAAATATCTTTTTGATACTCTCATCTTAACTGAAGAAGTATTTACTGTCTTGGACACATACACAGACTTTGTTAGACCTCTTATGAAACCAAGTTGTGACTATCTGTTAGTATCGACAACAGGCAATCAATATCAATCTTTAACAACTGCAATGACTTTAATTGTACATCAAGCCATAGGAAAGTATATCCATCCAACAAGATATCGACAAATAGTTGAAACAACAAGTGCGGATAGATTATCTCGATCCGAGCAGGAGATAATATCAGAGGATCAAAAACATAGCTCTGATGTTGCAAAGGTTCACTACAAAAAGAAACAATCGAGAATAGTCGCCACACAAGGTCGTCAATGCATGGAGAAAATGCTTGGTACTACACGAAAGGATCACCAAGAAGCATGTTCTGCACGTGCTGAGAGATTTAGCTGCCATGTCAAGAAATACAATTGAATCACAACCAATTCAAGACGCAGTTGCTAGTTCAGCTTCTTCAACCTCAACAAATAATCACATTCCAATGATAGTAGATTCAGACGATGACGCATTCGAACCAAGTAATATCGAGGCTCAATGCACTGAAGTGAACAACATCATGCAACGTGTGCAATCAATGTGCTCGACTTCACCTCTCACAAATCTAAATCTAAACGAGTCAAGAGACGTACAAATGGAAGTCGTAAGGTCAACTGTATCATCTACACCAAAACGTCCTCAAAACTCTAAGAGTTACGACAAACGAAGAATAACTGAAAGTGTAGAGGTGAAAAAGGAAACTGCTATTAAAGAGACAAGAAAATCTTCTAGAAACATCAAATTTTCACAAGAGGAAGATGAAGAGCTTTTAAAAGGGATACAAAAACATGGTGAGAAGAACTGGGCAGCCATTATAAAAGACAAAACATTTGATTTTCATCCCTCAAGGACAAGAGACTCGTTGAGGGTACGAGCAGATTCAGCAAAATTTAAAAAGCTTTTGAAAATGTAAATTGACTATGAATTTTGAAGTGTTATTTAAATAGTTAATTAAATATTTGATGGAAATTTATAATAGGCTAGTGTCATTTAAGATATTTATTTTGTTCTGAAATGCAATTCTCTCCTTGTATAGTTGCACTTAATACATTCCCACTCTTCATTTTCAAATCTTGAAATTTTGAATTTATTCCCTGAAAAGAACTACTCTAACTGTAGACCACTGGTAGCAAAAAGAAAGCTTGTCGATTTTAGCCTACAATTTATATGATAGCCAAGTAGCTAAATGATTTTTGAAAGACGAAAGTTATTTTTATGAATGACGTAACTGAAAATGGAAAAGGACAGAATAAAATTGTAATTTTTTGACATGCGCACTTGATATAAAGTAAGACTTTGTAAATTTTTGATACTTTTTAATCAAAATGAACTACTTGAATGAAGACCACTGGTAGGACATATATAGCCTTGCGATTTTAATACGAGCTTGCTTTGATAGCCCATTAGCCAATAAATTTTGTGGCAATTCATCGTTCTTGAATAAGAAAAGGGAATGGGAAGGAATTTTTACTTTGTGACATGCGCACTTGATATAAAGTGAGACTTTGTCAATTTTTGATACTTTTTAATGGAAATGAACTACTTGAATGGAGACCACTGCTAGCACATAGATAGCCTTTCGATTTTAGTACGAGCTATAAATTTTATGGCAATACATCGTCCTTGAATAAGAAAGGGAATGGGAAGCAATTTTTACTTTGTGACATGCGCACTTGATATAAATTGAGACTTTGTCAATTTTTGATACTTTTTAATGGAAATGAACTACTTGAATGGAAATAGTTCATCGATCTAAAAAAATCAAATAATGGCAGAGTTCTACTTTTTATTAAGGGATTTCTAAATTATTTGAGAATTAAAGGGAATAGAACAAAGCTTTCCATTTGTGACATGCGCATTAGCTACATCACAAGACTTTGTCATTTTTGATAATATTTCATAGAATGGGATACAGTTGATGGTAGCCTATGGGCAGCCCCTTGGTAGCCAATCAAATTTTGGTTGAAATTGCTTTAGTAGCCCGGTAGCCCAAAAAATTTCATATTCAAAAAAATGTATTCCATTCTTTTGAAGTTTCTAATGCGCATGACACGGATTGAAAGCTTCTTTCTGTATTCCACTTTAATTGACAATGATGTCATCTTGAAAGACCTATCTCCGTCCTATTTTCTATTACGTTGTCAGTGACGTCACTTGATGAACGTTGTACTCTGATAAATCTATTGGCTATTGGGCTATTAAAGCAAGCTCGTACTAAAATCGAAAGGCTATCTATGTGCTAGCAGTGGTCTCCATTCAAGTAGTTCATTTCCATTAAAAGGTATCAAAAATTGACAAAGTCTCACTTTATATCAAGTGCGCATGTCACCAAGTAAAAATTCCTTCCCATTCCCTTTCTTATTCAAGGACGATGTATTGCCATAAAATTTATTGGCTATTGGGCAATTAAAGCAAACTCGTACTAAAATCGAAAGGCTATCTATGTGCTAGCAGTGGTCTTCATTCAAGTAGTTCATTTCCATTAAAAAGTATCAAAAATTGACAAAGTCTCACTTTATATCAAGTGCGCATGTCACAAAGTAAAAATTCCTTCCCATTCCCTTTTCTTATTCAAGAACGATGAATTGCCACAAAATCTATTGGCTAATGGGCTATCAAAGCAAGCTCGTATTAAAATCGCAAGGCTATATATGTCCTACCAGTGGTCTTCATTCAAGTAGTTCATTTTGATTAAAAAGTATCACAAATTTACAAAGTCTTACTTTATATCAAGTGCGCATGTCAAAAAATTACAATTTTATTCTGTCCTTTTCCATTTTCAGTTACGTCATTCATAAAAATAACTTTCGTCTTTCAAAAATCATTTAGCTACTTGGCTATCATATAAATTGTAGGCTAAAATCGACAAGCTTTCTTTTTGCTACCAGTGGTCTACAGTTAGAGTAGTTCTTTTCAGGGAATAAATTCAAAATTTCAAGATTTGAAAATGAAGAGTGGGAATGTATTAAGTGCAACTATACAAGTAGAGAATTGCATTTCAGAACAAAATAAATATCTTAAATGACACTGGCCTATTATAAATTTCCATCAAATATTTAATTAACTATTTAAATAACACTTCAAAATTCATAGTCAATTTACATTTTCAAAAGCTTTTTAAATTTTGCTGAATCTGCTCGTACCCTCAACGAGTCTCTTGTCCTTGAGGGATGAAAATCAAATGTTTTGTCTTTTATAATGGCTGCCCAGTTCTTCTCACCATGTTTTTGTATCCCTTTTAAAGGCTCTTCATCTTCCTGTTGTGAAAATTTGATGTTTCTAGAAGATTTTCTTGTCTCTTTAATAGCAGTTTCCTTTTTCACCTCTACACTTTCAGTTATTCTTCGTGACTACAATGCATGTTTAGAATATCTTGCTAAGTATGCCTCAAAGGCAGAAAAAATATCAGATGTTGCTCGAGACGCTTTTGTTTCTGTTGTTGAGAATTTAAAAGGAACTGAACAAATGAGATCTGTTATTCAGAAATTAATGATTAGAGCTGTCGGGGAAAGAGATAATGCACCATATATTATCATTAAAACTGGTCAGTTCATCTTTTCAAGTTGTTAATGTTTCGGTTGACGGATCTCGAAAGGTTGAAATCAATAATGAGGATGTCCTTACTGAAGCTTCAACTGTTGATAATTATGCTAACAGAGCTAACCTTGAAGGATGTGATGCATTCGTTTTAGATAGCAATTTTATGCAATTTGTTTCAAACTATTCAGTGCAAAAAGATGTTTTGAAAAAACGTAAGAAGCCAGTTATTGTTAGAGCCTTCCCAACATCATCATTTGATCCAAAAGGACCTAATTTTTGTGTATTTTGCAAATACCAACTGCTAAAATACAAACCATGGAGGACCAGGATTAGTGATGCTTGGGATGGTTTAAGTGAGAATGATACTGATATGTTTTGCCAAAAATGGAATGAGTTTTTGCAAACTGATTTAGGTCAAAGTGTTGTCCCTAATTGGAGAAGAGAATTTAATAATGCTGAATTATATTTTGAAAGGTCAGAAACTGATGAGTTTGAAGAGAATGTTGAAGGGGAACGTGAAGAATGGATGCACTTAGCTAATTTATGTGCGAATAACAACGAAATTAATCGAGATGAGCCATCTCATAACGATTTAGAATATTGGCAGTCTTGTAGAAATAATTACACTGAAGAGCAGATCGGAAATATGGTTTCTTGGCTTGACAAAAGAAAAGCCGAAATGTCTGAGAACCCAGTTGAACAAGTGTTTGAACTAAAAGTAGACTCCCTTAATGAGTCACAAAAAAAAGCATTTGATATATTATTAGATCATGATATGAATCAGAGAGATCAGCTATTCATGATGATTACCGGGTTAGCAGGGAGTGGAAAAAGTTACTTAATTGATAACATTAGAGCTTTACTGAAAGAGAAATGTATTGTATCAGCCTACTTTAGAATACCTGCATTTAATATTAATGGTAAGACTTTGCATTCTTTATTGAATCTTCCAATAAGAGGAAAAAACCGAAACGATTTGAAGGGTCCTGCACTCTTACGACTACAAGAAAGACTCAGTGGAATTAGATATATGCTAGGATGGATAGATAAACGGTGTAGACAAGGAACAGGTGAATCAGACAAAGCTTTTGGTGGAATATCTATAATCTTGGCAGGAGATATTGCTCAATTACCCCCTGTTGGAGATGAAGTATTGTATCATAAGAAATCTAGAAGTGAAATTGGTACATTGGGTTTTTGCATGTATAGAAGGTTTACGACTGTGATAAAGCTTACAGTAAATGAAAGATCTAAAGGTGATGATTTTGAGCAGGAAAAATTCAAAGCTGCCTTATTGAGATTAAGAAACGGTGATTCAACTGAGGAAGATTGGCAGATGTTCTTATCTAGGACACCTGCCAATTTGACTGATAATTTAAATTTAAAAGACTTTGTGAAATTATCTTTTTCAAATGAGAAAGTTGCTTCCGATAACCATGAAGCATTGATGAGCTTAAATGTCCCAGTGGCACAAATTAATGCAAGACACAGTAATAAAGAATCAGCTAAACTTTCTTCAGACGACATGGGTGGATTAGAACCTAAGGTATTTTTAAGCATCGGTGCAAGAGTAATGTTGACTAGAAACCTTTGGACAGACCAAGGACTTTGTAATGGGTCAAGGGGAATAGTTAAAGATATTATTTATCAAGAAGGAGATTCTCCTCCAAATCTACCTATAGCTGTTATTGTTCAATTTGACTCTTTTTATAAAGGACCAAGTGTATGCGAAGACCAGCCTCGCTGTGTTCCGATTATTCCTTTAACAAATTCTTCAGACCTTCGCGGTACATCGCATGAGCGACAACAACTACCTTTGAGATTGTCTTGGGCAATAACTATTCACAAGTCTCAAGGATTAACTTTGAATAAAGCATGGATTGATTTAGGAAATACAGAAAGATTTATTGGTTTAGCGTATGTTGGGATCTCAAGAGTGAGAAAGCTAAAAGATATGATAATCGAGCCAATGACATTAGAGCGATTACAAGATATTAAGAAAAGGAAAAATTTTAAATTCAGAGAATTAGAAGAACAGAAAATTAACGGTTTGGCACTAGAAACTGAGGCGAGATTGATTTGATAAGGGTGTACATTGATGAGAACTAAACGTTTTTAATGACTGGGTGGGTGGTAATACATTTTCAAAATTGTAAATAATGATTTTTTTCTATTTAAAGCTCGATTTGAAATACATGTCACAAACACAATTCAATGATGCTTCTACATGACACTTCCTAAAGGTAAGAGTGGTATTTTAGTTGTCTTGAGTGTTTTTCAGTGCAACAGTATAATTTGTAGAGTTATGTCTTATGTTATAGTGGTACTACTTTTTCACGTTACATGGCAACAGAAGTCGACCAAAGCTACACCTCTCAAATTTCGAGCCTTTTTAGGTGAAGAACCAGAATCAATCAAAACATCCCTTTGAACAGGCTTAATCTAGCAGAAAGGTTTATAGTGACATAATGGCTCATTTTTAACAATTTTAAATGATTTGATTTTTTTCTCGTTTTTAGGTCATTTTCAAGCTTGATTTCAATAATCAACCTTCGTATCGTTATTTCACAATTTGACCTCTAGCATGTTCCGTCAATTCGATGCTATTTGTTCAACCATTTTCCTTGATGTTCCTGATGCGTGTATTAATTCAGATCAGTTATTTATATCGACTACATGATAACAAGTACAACGGGTTATGAATAATTTACATTCAACAAATAAACCTTAACGTTATCAATTCACAGTAGTTATATATTGACTACATGAATGCTGTATTTCTATCTACAACATATTACGAATAGGTTAGATTCAACAAAACCTAAACGTTATAAATGTTGTTGACTTCGGATATACACAAAGTTGCTGATACAATGATGCTTATTTCCCTGATAGTAGACTGGTGCTTTTGGTCTTTAACTATTTTAAATGTCATACCATACAACGTGGTAGTTGGAAATTGAATTGTGTTGAGACGGACTTACCAATATTTTAAAGCAGGAAGCATATTTTTATAAAGACTTCTTTCCATTTTAAACGATAATATTTTTACACGAAAAATACTAATTTTAATACAATACATGCCTACTCTTAAGTTCTAAATAAACGCCCCCCCCCCACTTGTTAATTTTTCGAAAATTTTCCAACCCCCCCGGACCTTATTAGGACCCCCCCCCCCGTTTATCAATCTCTAAGAATATTTTCAGCTGTCAAAGAGAAGGCCCCTTATTTTGCTCTAAATAGCCTGATTTTAGCCTAATTTTACCTTATTTTTGGGTTTCAGAAGTACTAAAGATATTCAAGATTTTTACTCTTCATAACAACTTAAAAGTTTTGAAAACATTGGTTTTATTGACTTCCTTTGCCAATTCTTTTACTCACAATGAGAAATATCTTTATAACTGATTTTCCCTGAATAATTAATCAGGTGCCAAATAAACGAGACTAGATGGAGTTTGTGGAAGAATTTCTATAATTGAATTTAGACAGGTACGAGCCGGGAAGTATCTTATCCATTTGGTGGACTAACTTTCTTAGGGTTTTTCTTTTTCCTTATGGCAATAAGAATATTTAAGCTTCTGGGCCACCTGGATTTCTCACCTGGGTATCCATAATGGCTGATTTTTGTTCATGTGACCCCCGTAGACAAAACTGAAAATTCTTCCAACCCAAATATAGGCTTATCATATATCAATCGATCGGAAATTTGATACTGATTAATTTTGAGATACAAAGTTGGATCTGAAAACTTTCCTATCTCGGGATATAAATCACTTTCGTTTTCTCAGGTTTGGCTGCAGTTGTAGGCGGGTTTTCATGGAGTGATGCAATTTTTTTAGTCATATCTCAAAAAATATGCTTTTAAACATATCAAAACTTTATGTGCTCTTAGAAAAGGCATTAAAAATTGTATTTACAAATTTTCAATAAGTTAGCAGTAAAAATGTGTATTTTACAGACCAGAGTACAATTTCCTTACCTTACCTTTTTCTCTCAAAATTGGCCTTTTTGTCTGAAATGAATGAGTGAAATGATTCTTGATAAGGTTTAGAGCCACTCGATTCTTTATATTATGCTCAGAGAGGTACTTGGGGAATATATAAGGGATAAATGTGTCTGGTCAGCACTTTATAAGCATGTTTTTTGGTAAGATTTGATCCCAAAGACGGTGAAATTTCCAAGCTATTACTCAAAGATTTGACAAAGTCTCTCATTGTATCTCGACATTAAACAAAGTTGAACCTTATTCCTTAGTTTGACACATGCTAAGAATTAAGAATACATGTAAATCGTTGTGTGTATTTTACAGACCAGAATTAAGTGCTTCTAAGTGGTTATATTGCCCTAAAATGTTTAGACTTACCACGGAAAACCCGAGCTGGAGAATTTTACTGAGTATAGTCCGTCAAAATCCTCTAATTCCTATATCTTTATTATTCATGCATGTAACGAGAAATCTGTGTAGCCTGTCTTTGAGACTTCGAGAAGTACTTAAAACTTCCAGAACTGCGTAGCTACCAAAGCATAAAATTTTGATGAAATTAGTCTGGCTTTGAGCTAACTAAGCCTGGATAACCTTTTATGCGCAAGACGTCAGACTTTGAATTATTTTTCTAAAAAAGAACAAAGCCCAAAAGTTTTTATTTCTTGCATGCTTGCTAGACACTATAGCACAGATTTGTCGCACAGTCGCTGAACGGCTTGTAGAGTTTCTGTCCACCCAACGACCCTCACGTGGTATGGGTTAGTCCTAGAAAAGTAGCATTTACTTTTCATTAAGTGAAACACAGCACCGAGTTGGAGTCCTGATCTCCTAGACGACGGTCAATACTTGGTACACTACTGCGCCTTCACAGAGGATAAATCATAACTGGACGTCTATCTTCCATTGTGTCTTTGAAGTGAGCTTCGTTGCCGTCTGTATTTTAAAATTGGTATAAAGAATCCGACAATATTCCGTCACAATGCTATTTCTTTGAATTACAGGTAAAATGATTGATAGATAGCTTGATAGCTTGAAAATATATACTTTAAATCGTAGAAATTTTAGCGAGACTAATTTTAGCGTGTATTAGCGAGTCAGGAAAATCTTGATTTTTTTGGATTTATTTTAGCGAATCACGATTTCAAAAAATTTCGCGTAGATAAATTTTAGCGAATACTCCTCTGAGAAAAATTCTGCGTGGATTAATTTTGGTTAGGGCAATGATTTTGGAGAAAAAGTCAATGCACGAAATGTTTCCCTGAAAAAATTTTCATCCTTTCCAATGCATTCACATGTCTTTTTAAAACATTTCTTGACTGAGATCGGATAAACTTGGAAATTTATTTTCCAAAATCTAACAAAGCTCTACAAAGCCTCCTCTTCATGACGTTGAACTTTTTTCTCCTTTCTTTTATAAAATCAGAATCTTATCATCAATCGGTAGCTATCTTTCTTCCATTAGGGTTCTTTAGATGTATAGCGATTTGCTGGATTGGGACACGGAGCGTGCGACGCTGCGCATACGGCTAGTTACTCTTAAGGGCTCTGACCATAGTCCAAAAATTGATTTTGGTATTTGAACATAAAAGTTATATTTCAGGTTCCTTAACACTTTTAACAAAGAATTGCCTTTATAAATTTCTTTTTAATCGAATCCCTTAAGAGGAATCAAGAATTTAATTGCAAAATGACGTTTTGAACTTTAAACAGATGTTAATAATATGTTGCATCACCCTCTTTTACAAAAAGTGCTTAGTTTTAATGGGTAATCAACTTTTTTGTTTCAAAATTTCTTTACACTGTCCGCAAAGAATTGAACTACAGGGTGTCCCTAATTAAAGTATCGAGTTTGAACATGCGATTGAGTAGAAAAGTTTGTGTGTGCTATCGCTAAAATATAAGAACGTTCTCCATCACACAGGCTTATTACAAAACTTAGTTACAACGTATAAATTAATCGTAATGACAAAGAAAAAAGAGGGAGAGCTTAAAATACAATTTTGTGAACACGCACATAAAACTTTCTACTCATAGTTGTGTTTCGACTCGATACTTTAATTAGGGAAACCCTGTATTTTAAATTTTGCGGAAAATTTTTCTAAAAAGATGTGTCAAAAGTTATGACTGTTTTTTAAGCAAAATCCAGATGAAAAATTGATGAAAACCCACTATTTTGAAGATTTCGAGACAAAGAAGCATTTACAAAAATTTTCCGCAAACATTTTTATTGTTCGGTAAAAGATAAAATTTTCAAAATGTTTTTTTTTCGCCGAAACTAAGCTCTTCAAAGTTGAAATACTCTTCCTCGCAAAAGTCTTCATTTTCTTCTTCATCAAATATTTTCAATACAATTTTTGAATTTTCAGATTCAGGAATAGTTTGTCTAACAGAAAATGTATAACATGCCATAGTTTTGTTTGTTACATCAGTCAGAAAACACATTTTAAACACGGCAATTATGAAAAATTCACTACAGGGTGTCCCTAATAAAAGTATCGAGTTTGAACATGCGATTGAGTAGAAAGTTTTAAGTGTGTATTCACAAAATTGTATTTTAAGCTCTCCCTCTTTTTTCTTTGTCATAACGATTAATTTATACGTTGTAACTACCTTTTGTAATGAGCCTATGTGATGGAGAACGTTCTTATATTTTAGCGATAACACACACAAACTTTTTTACTCAATCGCATGTTCAAACTCGTTTTATTAGGGACACCCTGTATGGTCAGAGCCCTTAAATCACAAAATGGAGAATTTCAACTGCGTGTATACTTTTGAATCACTTTTGTCACTCCAATTAGTTTTTTTATTGACTTGAAAAAAAAAGTATGCCAAAGTTAAGAGCCTGTGTCATAAGAATATCATAATTTGAATCCTATACTCTCGATCCCATATACTCAATTTTATTTTCATATTTTTGAGTCAAAATTTAGAAATATTAGTTGGAGTTTTGACAAATGACGATGATCTCGCATCTGTTATCTTTGTTATGATATAAATAAAAGACTTGAGAAGAGTAGAACAACAGAGACTTTTGTCGAAGTTTTGACGTTGTTAGCAAGGTATTCCCAAGGTAGATCATCAAAATTTATTGTTTCATTCTATGTTTTAACGAGGTGGCTACGAAGGTAGCAGTGCTTTCTACGAAAATACGAAGGAGAAGGATGTCCAGTCGTTTATATGTTTATGTTCTGATGAAGCCACAGAAACCAGATGATTAAAAATAAAACCTTAAAACCTTAAAACCTGATGAGGGGAAAGGAAAATGGAATCACCATCAGCAAGCCATGCCCGAAACAAATAAGAATTTTAAAATCAAGATTTCTTAATATTATACTTAGATTTTTGTAAGAAAACGAGGATAATTTTGACATGTAGCTTAAGAGGAAAAGGGAAGCATTATTTTATGTGGCAATAACTTCTTGAAAGCGCTTTTAGTTAAAATTCCTATAGTCTGACTTTTTCAACTAGCTGAAGGTGTTGTGTTGCATTCCTGTAGTTAAAGCGGATATACAATAATGCATTGGACCCTTATACGCCTTGTAACAGTAACCAGCATAGCCCCAGACAGGTTCACAAATACAGCTCTATCACTAGGCTTCCATTACAATGGCCTAGGCTTGTCGCCTCTACAAGCCATATTATGCCGAAGTTTTGTGGCCCTACAGACAACACAGATTCTAAGCCCTCTAAATCTCGTTACATGCATGAATAATAAAGATAAAGGAATTGGCGCATTTTGACGGATTAAACTCAGTACGTTCGGGTATTTCTGTGGTAAACCAAAGCGTTTTAGGACAAGACAAGCTCCTAGAAGCACTTAAATCTGGTCTGTAAAATACACACAGTAGCGATTTACATTATTCATAATTCTTTGCATTAGTCAATCTAAAGAACGGAAGGTTCTCGTTTAATGTTAAGATTCAATGAGAGAATTTTTCATTGATTGTTTGGAAATTTCACCGTTTTCGGGATCATGTCTTACCGTAAATCATACTTGTAAAGTGCTGACCGGACACATTTTAGCCCTTTTGTTGCAAAGTACCCCTCTGAGTGAGATTACGAAGAAGTGATTGGCTCTAAACCCTATTGGGAAACATTTCACTCATTCATTTCAGAGAAAAAGGCCAATTTTAAGAGAAAAAGATATTTTTTCGACAGTAGGGAAATTGTACTCTGGTTTGTAAAATACACATTTTTACTGAAAACACATCGAAAACTTGCAAAAACTATTTTTAATGTTTAAAAGCATATTTCTTGAGATATGACTAAAAGAATTGCATCACTCCATGAAAGCCCGCTTACAACTGCAGCCAAACCTGAGAAAACGAAAGTGATTTATATCCGGAGATAGGAAAATTTTCAGACCCAACTTTGTATCTCAAAATTAATCAGTATCAAATTTCCGATCGATTGATATATGATAAGCCTATATTTTGGTTGGAAGAATTTTCAGTTTTGTCTACAGGGGTCACATGACCAAAAATCCGCCATTATGGATACCCGGGTGAGAAATCCAGGTGGCCCAGAAGCTGAAAATATTCTTATTACCATAAGGTTAGTCCACCAAATGGATAAGATACTTCCCGGCTCGTACCTGTCTAATTGGCATGTATGTATCATAGTATCTAAAAATGATCAAAAGACTACAAACACGTCATAATAACTTTGGAGTCTAAAATCTAAATTCAGGTATAGAAATCGGCAATATCCATTTGAAAGTTTTCTATATACTTGAGAGCTTTTGAATGGTACAGTAGACTCTTCATAACTCGAACACCCAAAGTGGAATCGAAAATCGTTCGAGTAGTAGCGAGTTGAAATTTTTGCAATTTTTTCTCTAATTCATGGAATGAGTTGATGCAAATGAAATATTTGATTTTGGGTCGATAAGATTTGGAGTTATAGAGTCTACTGTATATGTAAAAATTTTCTTTCAATAAAGTATTGATATCCTTATCCGATAAATTCTGGTATTCGATCAAAATCAAAGTCATCGTTAGACTTGCTTTAAGAAACCATAGTCTATGAAGAAACTCATAAACGAAGCTCCATTTTTCGATATACGTTCGAAAAGCCAAATTCGCCTGGCTGATTTACAAGTTTCCATATATTGTTATGAGCGGTCAGCGTTCCGCGCTCGTTCAAATACGCCTCGCTCCCTCCCGCCCTCTAGATAAAAAAGAAATAATAATAATAGTTCGATAAAAGCATCGTTCGAATCGTATCCGCGGAGGAGAAAGGAGATTTGTACGAATCCATGTCTTAACACGGACGTCCCTTTCAAAAATAAAGAAACAGCAATTTAGGTTTGTGAGTGTAACCGCAATACCTAAAAGGATTGTGGGAAAAGGAATTAAGGGCAATACACGCCGTACCTTTTCTTCATTTTCAACTTGAAACCAGAGTGAGAACATCTACTACAATAATTATGAAACCTTCATCAGAAAAATACTTATAAGTTTTTATTTATTTTAATTGCTACTTCCTCGTGTCTATGGTATAGGTATTTTTAAAAATTAAATCAGATTAAAAACTAATAACTATTTTTTAATTGCCAAACCAAAGTATACTTGGTAAATTTTTCAGAGTTTTTGAAAACTATGAATACAGAAAGGCCCTGGTCCTTACTTTACAGGGAGATAATTTTGACAAAATTTCTGATATTCCTGTGACGAAAGTTTTGTTAACTTTTTCCAAATCTTTAGAATTTGTTTTTGTCATTGAAAGAAATGTCAAAATGTTCATTTTTAGGTGTTTCTGTTTTTGTTTTTTTTTTACTTTAGGGAGACTTAAGCTTGAACAAACCAACCCTTACGTGCCTCACATAATAACTGAAAACTTCTTAGTCCACGTAACTGCCCGAAAGAGTCAGAAGTAAAGGGTATCTGGAACCTTACACTTCTAATAAGACATTTATTTTCATCTTTTCATCTAGGGATGACTCATGTTTGTCAGAGTCAGAAGAGGCATTAAAAAGGATCTCATCTGAGAATGCGGAAACTTGTGATGATACATCCAGTAGCACTCATCAAAGTTCAGGTATTTATAACTATTTAATTTGCAATTTTCAAAAATTAAATTCTGGTATACAGTAGCTGCACCAGAAATCCAACTAAGAATAATAAACCTGTGTTTTTTTTAAATTGCCTGATTATTGCAAAGCTAGCTATAATTAAAGATATCTTAAAAATGGAAATGTGGATAAAAGGGAAATGTCAATAACGATTACTATAAAATTATAATGATGATTTTGAATTTATTTTTAGGATTGACGGGCTATGTCCATATGGTAACTCCAGAATAGACATCAAAAAACAATAACTCATACTTTGATGTTGACATCAAAACTTTGCCAGTAGCAAGGTGCAGAGTTCGTGTGATGGCTGACCACACTTCCGACCGAGAAAACTTTGTCTCAATAAAAGACCAAGGTAAAGCAGTTGCATTATTCAATGTATCACCATTGAAAGTTGGTAAGAGATTTTTTAATCCAAAGCTTGGTGCTTCATTTAGACCGATTAGCCTACTTGAATTCCACACTGATGAGAATAAGGCTCTTGGCGTTGCTTCTATCATTGAATCACCACCAGATGGTGTTTTTGATACTGAAGGTCAAATCAAATTTGTTGAATACCCACGCTGTGTGAATGTCAATGGAAGGGAGAGAAAATTGACAGAGGGAAAGTTTCTTGATGCATCGAACGTACCTATCGACATAACAATTTGGTCACAGGATTTGTACAGTATTATTAACGAAAACAACTTCTATTCTCTAACAAACATGGCAACCTATTTTTACAAAAACCAAATACGACTGTGTACGACTATGGCGACAGAAATCACCAGAATTGACTCCAAGGAGCAGTTACAATGGGCCGGTACACCTCTATCCGCTACAACAAATGTCTGCTGTCCGGATCTTGTGTCTGTCAAGAAAAGAGAATATGTCTCTTGCCGAAATATTGATTGCAGAAAGAAGATAGTTGTTCTAAACAATTCACAAATCGCATATTGTTCATCCTGTAAAAGAAAGATGCTGGTATCCAAATGTGTTGCCACCTTCGACTTTGAGGTTATAATTGATTTAAATGGTCAGCAAATAAAGTTGACTGCTTTTACTGATGTGCTGGAGTTTTTTGATGAGCCTACAGAGGATTGTGCACTTCAATCCCAGCCATTTCATGTTGTATATGATAAGAAAAAGATCCCACAGAGATGATCTTGCTTAGTCCATTTTTTATTTCGTGGATATATGCTGTTGAAATTTATTGTGTTAACTTGATTTACATTTTTTAACCTGTGATTTCTTTTGATTTTTGATGCCTGAAGAAGATAAGATGGTAAAATTTGAATCCCAGATATGATCTTACTTACCTTATCTGCTGTTGAAGTTTGTTTTGTGATTCTATTTGATTCTTTTCCTTTTAATTTCCTTTGTTTTTTATGACCTAGGGTAGTTCTACTTAATGTTTCAAACTGAATACTAAAAAGTGTTGGCCATTTTAAGTCAAAAAGTTCCACATATTCCATATTATCTATTCAACCTGGGAATTGTTTTTGCTGTGTTTACATGTACTTTTGATCTGGTCTCATCAAAATAGGGTTTTGCCATTATGTGGTTACTACTTAAGAAAGATTTTATTTTTGGTATATTTATATTTTAAAACCTCTTTTCTTGTATATTTTTATCATCCTGTGTAGCTCAACATTTTACTCTTTTTTTACAGTCTGAAAAGCAAATTCAGTATTTGAAAATAAAGCGTGGGCCTCATTCATTGGCCATTTTAGTGTATAGACTTTTTATCATTTTTCTATCATTTTGTTTAATAAAGTTGATATTTTGTTATTTCAAAACAGATCATTTGTTGGATTTGTACTAGTTATCGCATGACTTCGAGTGCAATACGAGAAATATTTTACGAGTTCCGAGATTTTCCCGTAATATTTTTCCGAGCCTTTAGGCGAGGAAAAATATCGGTAAAATCTCGGAACGAGTAAAATATCGAGTATTGCACGAGAAGTCATGTGATAACTAATTTATTGTCGACTCAAAAAAATTGTCCTGATATAAATTTCTTTTTTTTTTGTTTTAAAACTTACTTCCGCCTTGCTTCTTTCTTCTGTGTAGTTTCGAATGTTTTGATTCGAAAATCTAATTCGAACGTTAGATTCGAACAATAAAACATTCGATATGTTCCCGCCGAAACTATTCACACAAAAACAAAACAGAGGAGCCTTTTTCGATCATTTTGGATCCAGAAGTTTTGTTTTGAAGAGTTGCAGATTTTTCAGAGATGTATTTGAAAGTTTCTAGATTGATAATTCAAAATGCAGATGGTGTACAGTATTGTTTCGATGGAGAAGAAACCCTTCATCGTTGGATTAATCAGATTGATAACATTCAGTCTTTTTCTATGTTTTTGTTTCGATGCATGGAAAAGAATAGCAGAGGAAAGGAGTTCCATGATGGAAATGTATGCTTGTAATAATGGTTAAAGAACAACATTTTTCCAAGAGCAAAACAATTTGGATACTTTCTTGATTATTGTCAAGCTTTATAATTGTTTCGAATTTTAGAAGGAAGATGTATAAAAATGATTGTTGAGTTTACAATTCAAGGACGTACCTCGTCGAGAAAGAATTGGGAGAGAACTTTTTTAAAAATCACCGCTTCCCTTGCTATGTTATGAGAAATCTTATTGGCAAACATTCAAGAATCTCAAGTTTTTTGTATGCATTGATAAAAAACTGTTTGGTTACACACGGACGAATTTTATACCAAAAGCTGAAAATATTTGGGTGGTCTCAAGTAGTTTTATAATTTTTTAGTTCATCAGATTTGATTTTAGTGTCTTTTATGGAAGAACTCCAAAGTAAAAGTTAATCTGAAAATATTTTTGTTACGTTTTTCCCTTTGACTCCCAAGTCAGTTCTTTTCGGCTGTTTTGTTTTGATTTTTCTCCCGCCGCTTACCCAGTCCCCCAAAAGTCAACGCGGTCATATTTCCAGACTAAAGAAATATGAAATATCGCAAATATCTCGATGCTCTCGACCAATCAAAACGCTGATATTTTTTTGGGTCGGCAATAAAAATCTCTAACATGCATTGTTTCAGCTATTCTTCCCAATTATAATCAATATCAGAACTACTAAAAGGTACCATTGAAAAAGTACGCCAGACCTTGATCAATACTTAAAGTTTTGCAATCAGTTAATCCACCGCCATCTTCAATTTTAATGTTTTGAAGACGATAACTCGAATCCATTGCTCAAAAGAACAACTAGTGTATTATATGATAGACTGGATGGCGCGATTAAGCCAGATTTTAGTTGTTTTTGGAAGGTTAAAGTTCTTAAGTGATTGACAATCTGATATCGATGTTTGTTTCTCATTTTTTATTACAACTTTCAACTCCAAGTAGTTTTTTTTGTTATTTTGATTTTAAACATTCTTTTTCAAAATGGCAACCTCGCCAAACGCTCCTAGTCTACTTCACTGGACTCAGCGTCATCAAGAATTATCAAAAAGCAAAGTTCAGCCAGAAGTAGACTCTAGTCTACTAGTGTATTAGAATCACCGCCACATTTTCTTAAATACTCTAATTATAAAGATTTAGACGAAGTTCGGCGAGAATTTTACGTTTTTCTCTTCGTGATTTGGAGATTGATGCTCCGCGGGGCATTCATAGCGAAAGCTACTTGCTAGTTTAGTGTAGTTGTGTGACGTTGTTGTCATAATCATTATTTTTCATTTCATTCACATTTCTATTGTCACTTGTCTCGATTAATTATGTTTGCCGTAGTAAATTGGACTGATGGTTTAACAGTTTAGAACATCTTTTGGGAGACAACAAACAAGTGGGAAACGTGGTACAGAAGCACTTTCTAAACAATGACAGAGCTGCAGCTAAGGAGAACACTATAGTGGAACTATACATAGCCTACACGGTTGGTACATTTTTATGTTTTGGTTTTTATGGTATCAGATTTTTCATCCTTTAGAGTGCACTTTTTCTCCATCATCTTTCTTTGCTCATTTCGACCCTTGCACGTTGAGAAGTTTTGAAAAGGACTCTTTTTAAGGGCTGTACGATTGGTGGTTTACATGGAGTATGCCCCCGGCTCATACGGAGTATGGAGTTTCCTACTTAACCCTACCTACTGAGAGCTATTTGGGTCCCTTAGAACTGAAAGGGGGGGCACTAGTGCCCCCCGTGGATAACTTAGGATAGGAACATTATTTTGTCATGAGATTTGGTGCAGCAATGCTTAAACATATAACAAACAAATTTATCAAAATTTTTTTTTGAAAATTGAATGTAATTTTTGATGACGTCATCAATTGTATCAACAATTGACAAAAATCACCCAAAAAACTCCAAAAAATGATGTTTCTTAAAATTGCTATTGAAACAGATGGAGAAACACATTCTCCTTCATTTTTCTTTTATAAAGCTTTTACAATGTACTAAATGGAAATTAAAATCTAAATCAACAATTTTGTCGTAACGTTCTATTATGGCGCGCAAAAACCGAAAAAAATGTTATAAACTTTCAAAACCGCGTAAAATCAAAACATTTCAACTTTTTCAAGTCGGTGATACTTTTTTTTGTCATATTTATATCTATTTTTTGCTGCTAATTCTTATGTAAAATGAGATAGAAGCAATACAAATGAAATGGACAGTTAAAATATACCTGGTAACATGTTAGAGTATCTTGGAGTAAGCACAGAAAAAAGAGCAAAATAGCCTGTGCTGCAGTTGTGGGATGGTAGTGGTCACCGACAAACCTGTCATTGGGACTAAAATACTTGAAAAATGAAAAGAAAAATTTAACCAAAACATTTCCCATATAATTTGATGAAAAGTCATAAAATTTCAGCTTCATAGCCTTACTAGTTAAAAAATGCCAGCCAATTTTCTAACAGGGGGGCACTTTGTGCCCCCTCTCAGTAGGTAGGGTTAAGCCATAAGGTTCATTCTTTCTTAAAAGCAAAGGGTGGAATCTTCAGATAACTTGGAGGTTTTGTTTTATTATAATAACCTATTAATCTTATACTTCCAGAAAAAAAGAAGGATGCAGACAAGGCTTTGAAAGAAATCACTTCCAAAAAAGATACATTTTTGGACCTACCAACTGGGAAACATGTTCCAAAAAAGAAAGTATACGGTATAAATACTTATTATGCTATATCAATATAATTTTTCATTTTTGTAAAAGGTTAAGTCTGTGTTGCAAAATGGCCACTTTACGGTACCCTAAAAATTTTCCTGTCTTCATCAAGGAAATCAGAATTATTAGCTTCAGTGTAAACAGGATATTAACCTTGCAAAAATTAATTTTTTTTACAGAATCTGATGGGGAAGAGGAATCAATTCCGAAAAAGTCAAAAGCGGCAGAAAGGACACCATAAGACAAAAATGATACAAAAAGTAAAACAAAAATTGATAACAAACAAAAAAAGGCAAAGCATTCTTGGTAGCACTAAGTAGAACTTTATTATACCACGTGACGATTTTTTGAATAACAAACTCTTCCACATTACTTTCTCTCAGCCAGTACAAATGGGATAAATTATCTCACTGCTGTGTTGTAAAAAACAAATCAATTAGATTAAAATAAATCTGCTGGAGTAATTATATTCAAAAGACTCGTCGCATTCTCCCAAATGACCATTGTGATATGTGTTTTTGAATATTTCTTTTCTGTAAATTTGTTTGCAGTATCAAAAACCCCCTTTCATTTTTTAACATGAAACAACAGAAAAAGCCAATGGCAGCAGCATCTGCAGCCAAACAGCAAAAAAAAAAAAAAGTAAGATTCTGCAATATTTTATCAAAATCAATTGGACTTGTTATAACTTAAGTTTTTGCTCCGGTATCTACGTCACAATTTACAATGTGCATCTTCAAATGACTTTTGAGAGGCTTAATTGTGAAAATGAGTACAAACAGGTGTGAAAATACCATATTTGTCGAGTATTATAAAACCCATCTAGAAAATGATCAAAATATTGTTAATTAATTAAATAAATAAAAAAAAATTAATTTGGTACAGGTTGGCACATTGGGCCAAATCTGTGCAAGAACCTTTAAAAATGTTTTATTATTAAAGGAAAAACAACAGAAAAAGCCAATGGCAGCATCATCTGCAGTCAAACAGCAAAAAAAAAGAAGTAAGATTCTGCAACATAAATTTAAATTAGCTAAACTTGTTATATTATTGTCAATTAATTTTAAAACTGTACTTGAATTTTCCCAATGATTCATCAATGATTATGTAAACGCTCCTCATGGGAAAAGATCAAATGATATGATGCTTCAGTTGTTACGTTATCTGGTAATTGATTTTGACCGCTACCACCTGGTCAATCTTTCAAGCATTTTTATGGTTTATCTTTTCCTACAATGCAGTATCATATTGACATACATGTTTTCTTTGATTATGTCATGTTGTCTATTTTTCATAATTTCGATTCAAAAGTCAGCAACAAAAGCCCATATTGATTTTGCGAAAGAAGTTTTGCAAATTGTTAGTTATTATTTCTTTTAAGATCAATTTTTTTTTGAAAGTTAAGTTTTGTTTATTACAATGAAAATTCTTTCATACATTTCAGGCTGAAAAAGATTCAGCCAAGAAACAAACAAACAAGGTATATTTTATACTTTAAACCTACAAATATTTCAACCATACTTTTTAGATGATCATATTCCACATTCGGATAATGAAAACTCACTCACTACAACCCCAAGATCCCCACTTATTGGCATTGAGGTTGAGGCATTGAAACAATATCCCCCAAAAAGAGGTTTGTGACCACAGTCCAGAGCAACCCGAAGGCTCCCTTCTCACACCAAAAAGTGGTGGAAGCGTTCCTGGTGGAGCTATGTCTGATTTATCATCGGCTTCATCATTTGGGTTTTCAAGCTAAAGTGAATTCCTGAATGATGCAAGATCAACATCGACAGCAAAAACAACAATCAGACCAACAACAGCAACCATGTCAGCAACAGCAACCGTATCAACAGTAACAACAACCACACCAACAACAACCCAATTGTAATTGATCTTCACTAACTGAACGGGTGGAGAAGTTAGAAAGAATGGTTACTAGGCAATCAAATCTTATCAACTTGCTGATGCAGGACAAGGTATGTCATTTTTAATGAAACTTTCTGATTAAGGACCAATTGTAAAAAACATCAGCATGCCTATATAAGTTATTTTGACTTTCATTGTTGATAAATTAGGATGAGTTGAAGGACAAATCTGTAACATAAACTTACACAAACAAAAATCTATACGCAGCACGTTGCAACATGATGTTGAAATAAATGTATTCATATTCATAATATATGTCTAATATTTCATATTGTATGATATATGTATTTTATCTCCTACAGAACACAGACACGGGTGAAGCAAGTGAAGCAGCAGACAACGAAGAGCAAGTATCAAAGGAAACAATGATAAGATATGAAAAATTCTTCCAGTTCATATAATATTTATCTTGGACATACCTACTTTTTCATTCAGCTGTTTGATTCTAGTTTTATCTGATATTTGAAGAGCATTATACATAATAATAACTTTTATTTAGAAAACACTGAAAGAACTTGCCTAAAGAAAAGACTGGGTGAATGCATTGAGAGAGATGATGACAATTTTGTTTATCTCTGGAAGACTTGCAGACATGCTCTCTACAGTTGGGAAAAAACAATACGTTCGAAAAAAAGGTCTTGATAAAAACCATCGCAACCTGATTTATAGTAAGACTAATATTTTGTGACAATGATAGCAAATAATAATTCATAAAAAGAGTAAACACAACATCCCTCACTCAGAGTAAATTTTGAGCCAATGTAAAACCTCTTTAACTACTATAGAAATTCTATAAGCATTATTGTTTCAATATCTTTTAGGACTGCTGTACTCCAATCAAGAACAAGTCAGGAACTACCCAAATCATGAAACGGAGATCAACAGAAGAATGACTGAGACCTTGAAACATTTACGGAAACAAGATCCCAACACATAATAATTTAAGAAACTTAAAAAAGATTTAGAAAAAATAGGTATAATAGAATAGAAAGAATAGAATAGAATAAAGAACAACATCAATTCCCTTTATAAACTAGAATGCAATAATAAACTCGTCTACAAAGTCATCCTTAAAATATCACCTTAAAGTCTAAACATGTTATTCAGTAAACCAATACATAATCTTGGCACGCGTCAACTGGCATCCAATTCACTGACGACTTTAGTTTTTGCTGACTCTCCTTCTCCCATTCGATTTCATAGCCCTCTGTTTTGGTTAAAACTCCCAAGTGCATAACGTCATTGAATTTGCTCTCCATCGGAGTGGTTTGGTATGATGGCTCTCCTGCCGGAGTAATTAGTGTTTTTTATTGCCTTTTTATATAGAAAACTTTGAAAGCCTTTTTTGACACAATTTTCTCTTTGACAAGACACAAGAAAGCTGTGAGAGAAAAGACGACTTTTTAGTAAGAAAATGTCATGTCTGACTTTGACAAACTGCAACTTTGATAGCGTCTGATTAGTTATCAAGTCAAGTCTTTTATTTGTTTTTGGGATAGTTTGCCGACAATATTTTGTAAGTATATTTCTGTCTTGTACATATTTTCCATGCTATTTTGTGCCATTTTTATCCTATTTGACTTAGATTTTGGCTCAGACTTTGACTATAGCTTGTACAATTTTGACTTGTATATTTTTTGACTGACTAAACGACTACTAACATAGGCCTATGTATGTAAATATGTCAAGTTACTTTGTATAATTTTTTCTCGTGTTTTTAGCTTGAACGAATATAACGAACAAACAAAATCCTTACAAGAACTTTGTCAATCCCCTAAACAAAATTTCAAGAAAATATTCTGATGCGCCGAGGAGATAAGCGGTGGAGATTGTTGGACTGGAGTGTGGTTCAGGTATACCTTACAGCATTCGTCTCCCTCTCTCTCTGCCTCTCTTAGTTCCTATGGGCCCCTCAACAACAAGATTTGAAGGTGAAGTCTGAGTTATTTCCGGGCTTCATCAGATCTGGACATCGTCTGTTCCGGTCATCGTCTGTTCCGGTCATCGTCCTTTCCGGGCATCGCCTGTCCCGGGCATCGCCTGTTCCGGGAATCGTCTGTTCCGGGCACCGTCTGTTCCGGGCACCGTCTGTTCCGGGCACCGTCTGTTCCGGGCATCGTCTGTTCCAGTCATCGTCTGTTCCGGTCATTGTCTGTTCCGGTCATCGTCTGTTCCGGTCATTGTCTGTTCCGGTCATCGTCTGTTCCGGCCATCGTCTGTTCCGGACATTGTCTGTTCCGTTCCGTCTGTTTCCGGTCCAGTTCCAAAACCGTTTCACCTGTTTCCGGTCCAGTTCCAAAACCGTTCCTTCTGTTTCCGGTCCAGTTCCAAAACCGTTCCGTCTGTTTCCGGTCCAGTTCCAAAACCGTTCGTCTGTTTCCGGTCCAGTTCCAAAACAGTTCGCCTGTTTCCGGTCCAGTTCTAAAACCGTTCGCCTGTTTCCGGTCCAGTTCTAAAACCGTTCCGTCTGTTTCCGGTCCAGTTCCAAAACCGTTCCGTCTGTTTCCGGTCCAGTTCCAAAACCGTTCGTCTGTTTCCGGTCCAGTTCAAAACCGTTCGCCTGTTTCCGGTCCAGTTCTAAAACCGTTCGCTGTTTCCGGTCCAGTTTCAAAACCGTTCCGTCTGTTTCCGGTTCAGTTCCAAAACCGTTCGTCTGTTTCCGGTCCAGTTCCAAAACCGTTCGTCTGTTTCCGGTCCAGTTCCAAAACCGTTCGCCTGTTTCCGGTCCAGTTCCAAAACCGTTCGTCTGTTTCCATTTCATATCTACTCTGACTACTGATTCTGTTTGCATCAAAGACTGTTACAATGAGGAGATCAAATAGAATTGCAGGTCAACAACCAGCTGAAGATCCACAGATGTATGAGCTAAACAAACTCGTATCATTACGAAATTCCAGAAGAGCCCAGCTTTCTAGCCTCACAAGAGTCATTAACCAAATTCTCATTTGTCTCAACGAAGGAGATGTTCAAAATGCGTTTGTGTTACAAGAGACTATTTTGACAACGTACCTCAAGTTTAGAGCTACAAACACAGAATACATGTCAATGGAAACTGATCCAAAGAAGATCCAGGAGTGTGAAGAAAGCGAAAGAAGGGAGTCAAACCGGATAGCTGAAGTTGAAAGGGAAATTCGTGGCAGAACACGAGCATCAAGTGTTTATTCAAGCAGTCAAGGATCCAGTGGAAACAGTGCTCAAAGTGAATACGCTGGAAGTTGTGGTAGTGGTGGATCTGGTTATCATTCACCAAGCTACTTCAATGGAAGAAGTTCCAGTCCAAGATCAGAGAATATCCAGAATTTCAGATTTCCCAACCCATCCCCACCATCGGTATCTTCTGTGACAGCGAAGTCCCGCAGCAGCTTTCGCCGATTAAGGCAGATACCATCAAAAGTAGCCTTTTCAGATAGCTTGAGTCAATCTTCTGGTACATATGTCACCCAAAATCCAACTGCTGCTACAAAACCTCAAAAAACGTTCTTGCAGTCTATTCATAACTTCATTGATGATTTGGTTGAGGGAGAAGAGACTTGTCTTGCTGGTCTATCCAACCCTGTCACTGCTAGCGCAGCACTTCGCTATGAGTTTGAAAGTAAGACGTTACCAATTATCGAGCTAACTAAATTCAATGGAGATAGTGCTAAATGGCCTGAATTCATCGAAAACTTCAGTCGAAGAGTTCACTTCAAGTTGTCATTCACGGACAATGATCGGATAGAGAGGCTGCTGAGTGTCCTCACAGGAGAAGCAAGAAAAGGTGTTGAGTGCATTGGGACATCAGGAATATTCTACGCCACCGCTTTGAAGTCATTAAAGAGAGACTTTGGCAATGCTACAGTGGTAACCCATGCCAAACTAAAACTTCTGCTGGATAAACCTCAACTGGTGTCAAATGATAGAGCAGCTTTGAAAAGGTTCCACCAACAATTAAAATCCACCTTGACTTGGTTAAAAAGGATTGGCAATATTTCCGCCATTCACTCAACGGAAAACTTGTCGAAGGCGGTCATTAGGTTGCCAGACAACCTGAGGAAGAACTTTTACAAGAAATCAAAGGACTTCGATGACACTGATCTAAGTCTGTTTAAGCTTGAAACATTCTTAGATGCCACGTTAAAGGAATTCTACAATCCAATAGCAGATATAATTGCAACTCAAGAAAACAAGAGGAGAGATAAGAAAGGTGGCAACAAGGAAAGCCAAAACAACTACATTGATTCTGGCAACGACAAGAAATTGAGCTGTTGGGTTTGCCAAAAACCACACAAGATATGGCAATGCGACGAGTTCCAAAAGAAAACAATCCCTGATAGAAGGAAGCTAATCAACGAAAAGCGATGCTGTTATAATTGCCTATCACCAAAACACTCTGTCCGGGAGTGCAAGTCAAAAGTTTCCTGTCGACATTGCAAGAAACGCCATCATTCCTCACTACATGACCCCAACTTCGTCGATTCAAATGACACACCAGAAGTTATTGAATCCAACTATGGAAAATCAAACGTCCATACTTATCTTCAAGTCATTCCAATTGCTGTTTCAAATGGTGAAATAACAATCAAAGTCAATGCTCTTCTCGACACTGGTTCGGATACAACTTTGATAAAGTCGAGTCTCGCTTCAAAACTGAATCTGTCTGGAAAAAGTCAAACTATGAGGATTTCAAACGTCCTAACAAAGAAGCAGTCGTTCAAATCAAAGTCCGTCAATTTCACAATTTCACCAGCTTCCCAAAATCTCAATTCAGCCATCCCAATTCAAGATGCCTGGGTAGTCGACAACCTGAATGTAAGAATGCGACCTTACAACTTAACAAACATCACTTTGGGACATGTAAAGAAATTGTCAGATACAGAGGCGAAGTCAGTTTCGAACAAAATTAACTACATCCCGCATCACTTTGTCCTGGAACCAAGGAAACCAGGAAAAATTAGAATCGTCTTCGATGCTTCCTCAAATTTCAAAGGCACTTCCCTGAACAAAAGTTTGCTACCTGGTCCGAACCTGCTCAATAATCTTGTCACCGTACTTTCGAGGTTCAGAAGAGGTCAAGTAGCAGTCATCAGTGATATTGAGAAAATGTATCACCAAGTCTTAGTTCCAAAAGAGGATCAAGATGCACTCCGCTTTCTCTGGAGGGATAAACCTCCAGACCCTATCACGGAATATAAAATGAAGGTTCATCTTTTCGGTAAGATCGACTCTCCATGTTGTGCCAATTGGGCGTTACGAAGCAGCATCACCCGGGTGGAAGGTAAAGAGGTTCAAGCATTCAAAGATCTATCAGAGGAGAATAAAAATAGAGTAACAGAAGCAGTGACTGAGGAATTTTACATGGACGATTTCCTTAGCTCGTTTGACAACACCGAGGATGCAGTAGAGACTTGTTTTAATGTCGCAGAAGTTGTGAAAGGAAGGAAGTTTAGGTTGACGAAATGGCTATCAAATGAACCAAAATTGCTGCAAGCTATGCCTACGGAGGACGTATCCCCAAAGATCACCAGTCGAGAATTGGAACATTTACCTCATGAAAGAACTCTTGGGGTATGGTGGGATCCATACAAGGACGAATTCTTTTTCAAAATCAAGATGAAGGAACATCAAAAAACCAAACGAGGGCTCTTGAGTTTTCTTAGCTCAATTTACGACCCTTTAGGATTCTTGGCTCCATTGCTGATTGCACCAAAGATCACTCTCCAATCAATGTGGAAGGAAAAAGTTGGTTGGGATGACCCTATTCCAGAGAGCTTGCTAGATACCTATACCGAATGGTTGTCTACATTGCCTGAATTTGGAAATGTCAAGGTACCAAGATGGTTTGGTTTTCCAATTGAAAGGGATGGTGTAGAACTTCATGTTTTTGCAGATGCATCATTGAAGGCATTCAGCTCTTGTGCTTACTTCAGAGCGGTCAAGGACGAAGATGTTACATGTTCACTCATCGTTGGAAAATCGAGACTCTCGCCAATCAAAGGAAACACCATTCCAAGACTAGAACTTCAAGCTGCAGTCCTTGCCTCAAGGATAAAACACTGTATCAACAATGAGATGAGACTTCCAATCGACAAATCATTCTTGTGGTCAGACTCAATGGTGGTACTATCATACATACGTAATGAAGAGAAGAGGTTCTCAACCTACGTGATGAACAGGACAAACGAGATCCGAGAAAAGACAAATGTTCAAGACTGGAATTTCGTACCTGGCAAGTTGAATCCTGCCGATCTTGGGACAAGACCAATCACAGAAAAACCAGAAGACAAGCCAATCGACAAGTGGGTCAATGGTCCTGATTTTCTGAGACATCCTGATCTAATCAAATTCGAAGAGGAGGCAAAAATTGACCCCCTACCAGAAGAAATCATGAAAGAGACATCGACAGCTAGCATCCAGAGATTAGAGGATCAAACGACAGATGTCATCAGATGGGAGAAGTTTTCAGAATGGGACAAAATCAAACGAGCTCACGCATGGATCATGAAACTGAAAAGGAGATGGGTAGAATTCAAACGACACGGTAGCTCGGAAACAGATTATGTCAATTCTGACCGCCAATGATCTTCAAAGAGCCAGCCGAGAACTATGCAGAATTTCTCAAGAAGAATCCAGAGCAAGTTTGTCCGCACAAAGACTGACGAATCTTCAGCCAACAAAGATGGAAAGACTTCTGTGTGTAGGAGGCAGACTTTCAAAAGCACTGTTACCTACCCAAGCGAAGCATCAAATCATATTATCTAAAGAACATCCGATCAGCACACTCATCATCCAACATACACATGAGAAACATCATCACATCGGAAGAAACGCAACATTGTCCATCCTGAGGGAGAAATTTTGGATCACAGCCGCAAAATCAAAGGTGAGACAGATATTAACGAAATGCTTCTTCTGCAAATCCACTGATGGCTGACTTACCACTTGAAAGACACGGCGATTCGCTGGGTTTGGCTTTTCCATTGTGAGCGGGAACTATAAATTGCCGAACCGGCAAGGAATTTTGATGGCGGGCAATTATTATCACTAAAAAAACGTTCCTTAAATTACATCATGACCAATGTTTTTGTTTATAACCAAGGAAGAAAGATGGTAGAAGCAGTTGTGGAAAAAATTAGGTCTCTAAGTCTTTCCTTTGAGAAGAAATTGGCATTCAAAGAGTCGTGTATCCCTTCGGGGATTTCGTGTATCCCTTCGGGGATTTTTCAGATTGGCTGATTTATGCAAGTATAAACTATATTGTAGACTGGGCTAACAAAGGGGGAGACGGCTCAGCGGAGAGATCAGTAATTTAAGACTGTATATGGTTTCGTACCATCGATTAACTTATATTCTCAATTTCAACTTATAATAATTTGACAGCGTTTAGTTTAAATGAAACATCTTATAAAATAGGTTATACACTATTCGTGTCTCTTTCAATCTCCCCGTCTTTCATCGTTTGAGTTGCAGCTTTTATAGCTGTCAACGGAATGTCAATGGAATGTCGTTAGATTTAAATAAAGTAACAGATATTGATCTTGGGCCGCATGAATCTCATTTGTATGTTTGTTGCGGTTCGAGCATGTTTCAGCATTTGCGTAGGTTTAATCATCGATCGTTATGTAAGGTATAATTTCAGCATGTTTCAGCATTTTCGTAAGTTTTAATCATCGATCGTTATGTGATATTGGTCTTGGTAGAGCCATTTTCCGATGGGGTGGCCAGCTGGTATTAAGCTCCAGCTGACATTCTCCACGGGTTGAATTTTTCTTGTCCCAAGAAAGTGTCAGGTTCTTCTCAAGGAAGTGTCCCATGACATTCTCCACGGCGTAATCGAACGTAGTAGTCGTAAGAAAGTGTTGGACCGGAGAGGTTGCTCGTGATATAACGGAATACGAGTGTGAAAAGTTCATACACTTCGTTCAGCTAGAGAAGGCTGCTCGTAACGTAAGTAACGTGATGAAATTAAAAATCGTCTTCTGGAAACTATATAATAACGGAATACAAGTGTGAAAAGTTCATACACTCCGTCTATGTAGAGAAGGTTGCTTGTAACGGAAGCAATGCGATGAATACGATCCGAGGCCAAATCTGTTACACGGAATTACGGGAAGCGAGTGCGAAAAGTTCATGCGCTCGTATAAGAATATAAGTTTGTCAATTGGTAATGCTACAACACCATTATTTCCAATATACATACAATGCAATCATCATTTGGAATCAGCCAGACTGGATTTTAAAGTTATATAAAAATAACAAAAGTAATCCTAAGTAAAATCAAGATACTTGGCGATAATTACAAGTAAAAAAAAAAATCCTAGTAAAATGTTTTCTCAAAATTCTATTTTATTTCTTTTTTTCGTGTTTTTATATTTTATTTTTTGTATTTTGATTCTGTCTTTTCTTTTTCTTTTTCGCACGATTATTTATTTTTCTTTTGTATTTTCATTTTCTTTCTTATCTTTTTTTTTTTTTTTTCTTTTTTTTTTTTTCTTCATTTTATATATAAGGTACGGTAAATACGATTAAAATATGTGTAAATATTAGGTAAAATATTATGGACTACAGGTTTTCTGATTAAAGCGAAAGGCTCAGTCTCGTATCGATAGGATGATAGTGGCTACATTTTGCAATCATTCAAAAACAAAGAAGCTATCCTGATTGCATGGGGCATTGCAAGAATGACGTTAAGTGCCCGAAGATTACTGTATTTCGTGAGGCTAAATTGGCTCGAAAACACGATTATTGTAATATTAATGAGTGTTTGACAAACAATCAATTAAAATAATCAGATACTCTATTTTCGGGCAGTGGGAGATACTGTTATTGCAATCTAAAAATTAAAACATGAAATTATGGTTAAAAACAATACTGAGATTTCCAAATTCCGTAAATTATTGGTAAACACTGAAATCTCCACGGGTTAAAGACTCAATTTAGACTAGCAAATGGTTAGATTAGCGAACGGTATAAATAGAAATGAAATTTTGAGCTCGACAAACCGAAGAAGTTTAGCTATTGAAACTTACAATCTTGTTTTGAAACATACAATGTCATCTCACGCAAGCAATTATCGATATGCCGTCGAGCTAAAGGATTTGACCGAAATGTGGAGGAACTTCCCGCGAGTGGGCGGAGACCAAATTGTCCGCGAATATACTCTGAGGTCAGAGTTAAGGTGAGTAACCAAGTTCAATTTTAAATGAATTCGCTGTTATTAATAATCTTGCTAAAGCTTATCCAGTATTTTTACGTACGTTTCGCAACAACAATCAATTAAAATGTAAAAATACTGTATATACTCACCAGGTAATGGATTAAATTTTCTATTGTTTACCGTCTAGATTGGTGAAGGCCGTTGCGGTTAACTTGATAAAACGTGTCAATGATGTGAGCGACCATGCTGCACGTACAGCGATGGGGGCAGCCCACCTCGAATTGTACGAGTTTACATCAGCCACCCTGGACCGCGAGCACCCGGAGGTCTCGTGGTACATGGAGGGGAACCTGTTTAATGTAGCTGCGGGTGCTGGAGGCTTCAATCCGCCTCCCAGGAACAGGTGGCTGGTGGATATAATCCAGAATATCCACGAGGTAAGAAAACAAAATTCATTTCTAAATACAGTAAGAGATTATAGGTTATCGGTTATACAGTGTGGTTACAATATGTTAAATACAATTCCTTTAATTACTTTCAGGAAGAGGCGTTACTGGGCAGAACCCGACGATAGATTATAATTGTAACATAGGATTAATATATACGTTTTTTTTTTTTTTGTAAATTTTTATCGTGACTAACTTTTTATAAAAAATGTCAAAATTGAAATCGCAGTAATTTTCAATATCTGGCTTACGGTTAAACGTTGTACTGGTGTGTAGTATCCTCACTTGTGTCACGGAAACGCAAGTTGGGATATAGTGCTTTAAGTGATTTCATTCTCGGTGGGAGTGGAGGTCTAGAATATTTTGGAGAATCATCCACTTGGCTACCCGATTCTAAATCTTTAACTGGGGCTGGGGCGGAAGGTAGTGGGCCACTTCTAGTACAAACCTCAGCGTAAATATTTTCGGGCTGTTTTGCTGGAAAAAATCTTCTGAGAACGTTAGTCGCTAAAGGATAGTTCGTTTGTTTCGTGTAGTACAAATATAAGGTAAACAAAAATAGCAAGATTAGCACAATGACCTGGACCAAGCCTAATGGTCCACCGAAAATTCCTGAGATCATGTTTCCGGCGCCTGTTCCGGCGTCCTTAAGTAATTCACCTGTGGCCGGTAAAATTACTTTACTAGCATCTGCTATTGAACCTACTACAGCTTTATCCAAATCGCCAGCCCCTTGAAGTCCGTCCTTAAGAGCTGAACCTATAGAGCGAATAATTTTCGAGGAACCATCGCCTATCTTCTCAATAGTGTAACCTAATGCCATACCGAAATTCGAAATGAAATCAGAGTCTGAGTCTGTCGTTGCGACTTCATGCATATCATTAAGCGATTGACTAGTAAGGGTTAGTAGCTGAAGAATGCTATATTGATCTAATCTTGGGGGTTTCCGAGCAAAAGCTTTTGAATCAAAACCAATGACTAGGTCGAGTATTTGGAATTCCTTTCTATTCACTAAATTTGATAAAACCGCTGGAGTGACTGTTCCTTTGGTGCCCACAACAAATGCTCTTTGATTTACGTCGACGACGTAAGTCATTTCAGGTCTATCATCGCAGTTAATTTTTTGGCTCGTGTGAAGTAAGGAGCGGGACGGGACGTCCAAAAATAACAATTTTGTGGAGTATGGAATTCTCACGGGGAAGTGAGAGTAGCATGTTCCATTCCACTGTCTATCCCAATAGATTGAATATGACGTAACAGGGAAACAATTTCCTATAGAGAGTCCGTCACCTACTAGATCAAAGTGCTGACCAATTGTTCCTAAGAAATTATTGGAGGAGCCTGGAAAAGTGGACAGAACCCAACGCTCTAACTTCTGTATCCTCATTTCGTCCTGACAAATAGCATTCCACGCATGTATTAAGTTTAGACGCTGTTGTTGATCTACTGCAGCTAATTGTGCTTCTAAAAGGGAAGCGGCAAACCACTCGGGTTTCCGCATACTTAAGCGTCGCGCCGACGCTTTTATAAGTTCGAAATGCCCTTTTAGAAAATGTTTGGCTTTAAATAAGTAACCATTATCGAGAACAAAAGCCCTACCCATACCTGGGAATTTCTTTTCCAGTTGAATTGAACCACCTATTTTGAGTGAGCGTATTAAGATTAGAGATCCTGTTCTTTCTGCTATATGTTTTCCTAAGGAGTGAAAAACTTTTGTGTCGAGATTTTTTGGCAAAGTCCAAACTATAATGCTACCATGCGCTTCCTGAGGCCTACAATATGTCTTATTATAGGGGCAAGACGTAGTCGTAAGAGATTGGTGAAGATTAACGTCTCCACCAACAACGAAGGCTTTGTAAATGTTTATTGAGTAGTGGAAAAATTTTCGTGTCTTTGTGCGCATCCACGTACAGTCATAGCGTTCTGTAACGTCTAGTTCCCATTTACTTTCGTCGCTTGTCTGTTTTAGTACAAAATCGTTCTTTAATGTCTTAGCTCTCCAAACCCTTCTGCATTCTTTAGGCGTTGTAGAAACTTTAATTCTCCTAATTTTTTTATGCCTTTCCCCAAAGAAATTTTCTTCACATGATAGTGTTGCTTGAGATTTTTCGCAGTGGTAAAGTTTAATTGGCGTATATTTTGGTGAGTCAAGGAAAACTTCGCCTTCATATTTTTGAATACCCAATTTTTCGTCTGAGTTTGGAACTGTGCAATTTCTCAGCGTAGGAAATCTATAAATACCTGCTGGCTTGACCTTCGTGCAGTCAAAGATAGGTCCTAGGTTTAACGATGTGCAGTTACTAAACAAAGACACAAAAACGAGGAGTGCTAAGAGTGAGCGACTGGCGAGGCCTGGCTTGCTACTATAAATGGTTAGTTTTGGCTTGTTTGTGGCTGTAAGCGCGTTTACTTTAGGCTGATGACGTAATCTCTTTCGAAGGGTGGCTAAAGGAATTTCATCTTCGCTATCATCATTTTGGTTCGCGTTTTGTCTGATTGGCGCATCGTCAGGGTCTTCAAATGGTTTCATGCGGTTAACATGGGTTGGCGCTTTGAGGACTTTACCTGACATGTCTGAGATAAAGAACAACACATCGGACAGTTTTTGTTTCAAAATAAAAGGTCCAATATATTTCTCTTGCAATTTTGGACTCAGTCCTTTTTTTCTTGCTTCCTTCTTAAGTAAGATCTTGTCACCAACCGAAAATTTCGAGACGCTAGCCTTTTTGTCGTAATTCTTTTTCATGGACTTTTGCGACTTTTCCATTTGCTGTTTTGCTTCATCTTGCGCTATTTGCAGTGTCTCAACGATATTTTCGCGAAAAGATGATAGGGGTTCCGCAAGTTTAGTAGGGGGTAACAACGCTATATCCCCGGGTAACCTAGCTTCTCGTCCGTGAGTTAGAAAGAAGGGGGTTTTCTTTGTGTCATTAGAAGCCGTAGTCCTTATAGCTAATAAAACTCCGGGAATATAGGTATCCCAATCCTTTTGCGAATCCCCGCAGTAAATTCCTAATCTCTTTACAAGGGTACCGTTGAGTCTTTCGCACATCCCATTGGTTTGGGGATGGTAAGAGCTTGTATTTATTTTCTGCGTGTTTGTGATGCGGCAAACCTCTCGCAAAAGCTTCGATAAAAAGTTAGTACCCCGGTCGGACAGCAGTTCCGACGGAGCTCCGTGGCGGCAGACTATTTCGTTAAAAAAAATGCGAGCAATAACAGGCGCTTCGGCTGTTGGAATTGGAAAAGCTTCTGGCCATCTAGTGAAATGATCAGTTGCGACTAAAATATACTTATTTCCGTTATCAGAAACTGGAAATGGGCCGGTAATATCTACGGCTAAACGATCAAATGGGGCCGGAATAGGTAATGGTTTTAATGGTGCTCTTTTTGTACCTACACCGAGCTTATAGGAGGCGCATTCTGGGCAAGACTTAACCCATCTTTCTCAAGTGAGTTACGGCATGTCCAAGGTAAAAGTGAACCAGTTCCACTCACTTTCAAAATGTCAAACATAGCTGGAAAGAAGCCCCATATGATGTAGATCAACGTGATGGGTGTTATAAAAATTTAACTTCAGGCTATAAGAAGTTATAGCCCAAAACCCTGTATTATGACGTCATAAACATTACGTAACATTACGTCACGAAACTTAGAATTTAAATAACTCATAAACTATTAATGATATCAATATGAAATTTTGACAGAACAAATATATCGTAATTCTCTAGAAGTGTAATTTTCAAAATCTCCTGAAAAATGATGACGTCAGCATTTTTAAGCCATTTTCGATTTTTGGCTATAAAAAATGACGTCATCATTTTTTTCAAAATGTTTTTAACTCAGAAATTTTCTTACATCAATATCTATTTGTGGTCAAAATTTGACGTTTATATGACTATTAGTTCACAAGATATTCAAATTTTTAATTTTATGACGTAATGTATGTAATGTTTATGACGTCATAATACAGGTTTTTGGGCTATAACTTCTTATAGCCTCAAGTTAAATTTTTATAACACCTATCACGTTGATCTACATCACAAAGCGCTTCTTTCCAGCTATGTTTGACATTTTGAAAGTGAGTGGAACTGGTTCACTTTTTCTTTGGACATGCCGTAACTCACTTGAGTTGGCAATCGGCGTACATGTTTTTCCAAAAGTAGCGGCTTCGAATTTTCTTGTAAGTCTTATCGGCATCAAAATGACCACCTGTCACGGAATCGTGGTGATCAATTAAAACTTTCTGTTGTAATCGCTTTGGAACTACTAGTTCTATATTTGCTTCGGCTTTTCGACCGCTTGAAGGTATTGTTACGTGATGAAGAATACCGTAATCATTGACTAAGTAAGAAGGAGCTATTGATAAAGTCTCTTTTTGGCGTTGATCTTTTGAGTGAAGGCGTTCATTCAAGATGTAAAAAATCAAAAACTTGAGGGCAGGATCCTCATATTGCATTTCCTTAATGGTTTCTGGTAAATATCCCGAGGATAAGGCGCACACAAAGTTAGGATGTCTAGACATTACATCTGCGTTATCATGGACTCGGCCTGGCCTGTGCTTAATGTCAAAGTCGTGCTGCTGCAAGGTCAAAATCCAGCGTGCTAGACGGGCTCGTGGTTCTTTAAGGCTAAGTAGCCAACGCAAAGAGCTATGGTCCGTGTGGACCGTAAATGGCCGTCCGTGCAAATACGGAAGGTATTTCTTAACACCGGCGACTACTGCTAACGCTTCTTGCTCTGTCGTGGAATAGTTTCGTTCGGCTTTATTTAGAGCGCGTCCACCATAAGAGATGACCCTTTCTTTATTATTTTGGAACTGGCCCAAAATCATTCCTAAAGCAAAGTTGCTGGCGTCCACGTAAAGTTCGAATTTCGAGTTGAAATCAGGAAGTGCCAGAATGGGAGGTTCTATTAACTTTTTACGCAAGGTTTCAAAAGATTCTTGACAATTTTCGTCCCAATTAAAAATACAATCTTTTCGCAATAGATTTGTTAGTGGGGCCGCCAGGCGGGCGTACCCTCGACAAAACGGCGATAATACCCTGTAAGGCCGAGAAATTGTTTAATTTGCTTTTGGTTTTTGGGGACCGGATAATCGACGAGAAGTTTAGTCTTGTCTGGGTCTGGCCTTACACCGTCTTTAGAAACGATGTGGCCTAGAAAATTCAGTTCGTCTCTGACAAAGTGGCACTTCGTTGGTTTCAACTTGATATTCGCGGCAAGTAATCTATCAAAAACTTCGGCTAAATCCTTCAAGTGGTCTTCAAAAGAGCGACTGTACACAACAATATCATCAATATAAATCAGGCATTTAACGTAAGTGAGGCCACGCAAAACACATTCTATTAGTCTCTGGAAACTACCTACGGCATTTGACAGTCCGAAAGGAAGAACGTTAAATTGATACAAACCCTCATACGTGATAAAGGCGGTTAAATGCTTTGAATCTGGGTCCATACCTATTTGCCAGTACCCAGCTCTCATGTCCAATGAGGTCATGAAAGTGGCACCGTAAAGCGCATCAAGCGTATCTTGGATGCGAGGAATAGGATGAGAATCCTTATGCGTAATGGCGTTAAGCTTACGAAAATCAACACAAAAACTGTCGCCACCGTCCTTTTTCTTTGCTAAAACCACTGGAGACGCATAGCTACTACTAGAGGGCTCAATGATATCATGCTTGAGCATGTGCTCCACAATTTCTCTGATTTTCGTTCTGTTCTCATTAGTTGCGCGGTAAGGCTTCGAACGGACCGGTGTCTTATCCTTAAGATCGATGCGATGTTGTACGGCATCTGTTCGTCCTAACTCATCATCAGAAACCGCAAAGACACCTCGGTAAACGTAAAGTAAATCACGAAGCTTTTTCTCCTGTTTTGGGGCCAAGGAGGTCCCGTCAAAACTGAAATCGATTGGTGTCAATTGAGATCTGTTTTTCGGAGGATGAGTTAAAATAGAGACAACTGGTTTTGTGACAGTATCGAGGTCAACGTAGGAATCTATTATTGATGCTTGCACCAGTGGCGAGTGGGCCGGAATACAAAGTGGCCTGTCAGAAGGATTTTGTAAAACAACTTCTAAAACGTTTACGTTCAGTTCGTGGGTGATCGGAGTAACTAAGGTCAGTTCATAAGTCTCTGACTCTATTGCTTCTAAAAAGTACTCATGGCCATTTGAGGCCTTTGTAGGATTCAAAAGTTGGCAAACAGCCATAGACTTTGGTGGAATTGTTAGTTTTTTACCTATGGTCAAGATAGGTTCGTTAGAATCGTCCTCTACGTTTTCATTCTCTGGAGGAAGGCTACATGTATTGACCATAGGGAGACAAAGCTTTTCGTTTAGAACCAATTTCCCTTCGACTAAATAAATTACCGCCTTGTTGGCAGTCAAAAAGTCTTGGCCGAGTATAACGTCAAAGCTACTCGGAAAGATCAAAAAATTTTGCGTTAGCACCACATTATCGAACTGTAGTGGGAGTGTCAACTCTCCTTCTACTTCTGCGCTGGATTCCCCTGAAAATGTCTGGACAGAATTAAAGGAAGGCTTTTGTTTTGGGTAATTCTTGGGGCATACCTTGGCAAGAAAACTTTTGTCGATACAGGACACTGTCGCGCCAGTGTCAATAAGAAGTTTACAGTCCTGGTTGAATATTTGTCCTTCTATGTAGACCAAAGGGCTAGGTCTCACAGGGTTAACTTCAGGCTTCAAAAATGGGGTTCCTTTTGGCTTTGGGGCTTTAGTTTCCTTTTTCTTGGGGCCCACGACGTTGACTCCCGGCTTGGCGTAAGTCGGTTTGCCGAACCGAACGGACTGGTTACCCTTTTGATATCTATAGTATTCTGGTTGATTAACTGGAAAACTGCTGGGGCTCCTGGGGTCCTGGTTTCGTGGTGGAAAAGATTCCTTCCTTGAGTTTCTAGGTTGGGTACCGTAAGCATTCCCTTGAAAAGTAGCCCTTGGGGGATGACGGTAAGAATTAGAATGATCAGGTCTTCTTTGAGGGGGTCTAGGGGCCCTGGAGTCATGTCCGCGACCAAAACTAGTTCTTTTAGCATAGCAGTCCCTAGCAATGTGACCGTGCCGCCCACATGAATAACACTTTATCGAAGATTTTCGAGGTTCCCTTGAATGTTCAAGCTGGTTAACCCGTGCCCTTAACTGATTAAGTTCGTTCAATTTGTTGTTTGAACAACCCTCTTCACCTTCCATTAGAGTCTGAATTCTTGGAATTAAGGAGTTCAACTCGGCCTCCTTAGATCCTTTTAATGTTTGTAAAACAGCGTATTTATTTTCGGCTAAAGCACGTGCCTCCGCGTACGTATCTGGATAGTGTAGCATGACGTATTCTTTTAGGTCGGGTTGAAGACCCTGGACAAAAATATTTTTGGCTTCCTTATCCGACAACTCAAGCTTGCGGGCCTCGTTTTGGATGGAAAGGGAGTATGTTTCCAGGGACTCCGTCTTTGTCATTTTCCTGCCGTGTAATTGGGCTATTTTTAGCATTTCCAGTTTTTTTGGATAATATTTTTCTTTGAAAATATCTTTTATCTTTTTAAAAGTATCGATTTCTCCGGGTTGAAGAGTTCCGAAGAAAAATAAAGCGTTTTCCTCGAGGCAAGAAGGAAACACTAGAAGTTTATCGTCATCAGTAAGACTATAGTATTTTGCGTATTGATCAAAATAATTGAAAAAATCTGTGACAAAGGGTTCCTCGGTGCCCTTAAACTTCGGTTGTCGCATGGCCGTTTTGGTCTTTTGACCCGCGATAGTTTTCATTAGTTCTTGCAAGGTCTTGTCCTGACGAGAACTATTGTCTGCTAGCTGCAGCGTAATTCGACGAAGCATCTCGTCGGATGCAGGCTCTTCGTCGAACGACATTAGTACTGAAGACGAATGTCTAGTTTTGGCGCCTCTATTAAAATTTTCCTGGGTCTCAAACGAATGAACAGGACAGCGCCCAGGGGCTGAACTGTTGCGCGTAGCGGTCCTACAACTACACTTAAGGCTGTTATTCGCTTGAATCTTGGCGGTTAATTAGTTTCTATATAAAAATTTTTGTTTCGTTTCAATCAATTATAGTAAATTAGTTTTCTCTACCGGAAATAGTTTTCTCAATGACGTATCTATCAGCGAAATAATTGCCTAACGAAAGAACAACTTAATTGCTTCTTACTTATATACAAGGATTATATGTTGAGCTATATATATACACGCGCGCTAAATGAATTCAAATAAAAACAAAAATATACTCACGACGTAAGCGTCCTTATGTTTACTTTGACGGCTGGGTTCACAACAGTGTCGCTGAGTCTGGAGCGTCCAATGCACGTCTTTTGTCGACAATTCTTCTTTTGTAACTTCTTCTTCTTAATTTCTTCTTCGTAATTTATAATAACCTCTTTAACATCAATACACTAATTTTCTTCTTTGTAATTTACCTCTTTAACATCGATACAACATCGATACACTAATATTAAATTTGATAGCCCTATTTCATTTTTCTTAAAACTAAACGCTGTCTGCGGGTATTTTCATCGGGCGCCATATGTAGACTGGGCTAACAAAGGGGGAGACGGCTCAGCGGAGAGATCAGTAATTTAAGACTGTATATGGTTTCGTACCATCGATTAACTTATATTCTCAATTTCAACTTATAATAATTTGACAGCGTTTAGTTTAAATGAAACATCTTATAAAATAGGTTATACACTATTCGTGTCTCTTTCAATCTCCCCGTCTTTCATCGTTTGAGTTGCAGCTTTTATAGCTGTCAACGGAATGTCAATGGAATGTCGTTAGATTTAAATAAAGTAACAGATATTGATCTTGGGCCGCATGAATCTCATTTGTATGTTTGTTGCGGTTCGAGCATGTTTCAGCATTTGCGTAGGTTTAATCATCGATCGTTATGTAAGGTATAATTTCAGCATGTTTCAGCATTTTCGTAAGTTTTAATCATCGATCGTTATGTGATATTGGTCTTGGTAGAGCCATTTTCCGATGGGGTGGCCAGCTGGTATTAAGCTCCAGCTGACAATATCTAGGGTTGAAAGATTGTTAAATTCTGTTTTTTCAACTAAATGATGACCTAAATAAATTATTTTATTCACATTATATTCACGTTTTTTCAAGTTATAAGCCTCTAGAAACAAACACTATAGTTTGAGTGAATTCCCCCTTTTTTCGTTCTGTATTTTCTGATAACCTTGAAATTTAAATTCAAAATGGCTGATTTTCAAAAGCAATTTTTTGAAGTGATCTGTTTGTAGCAAAATCATAGCTTTTAAAAACCCACCATTTCATATTTTTTTGCACTTTTAAGTGATAAAGATAAACAATGAAGAAAAAAGTAAGCAGTATAGATTGGATTGGTATTGTTGATATTGGCAAGATGGTTCTGGATTGGCCACATAATGTACACGATGGATATCTGGCTAAACGGAAAGTCGTCTATGAAGATGGGTTAATGAGTGACATTGTGCTTGATATTGGAAAATCTGCACTTGGTAAGCCATCATATACTGCTACAGTAATATCAAATAAAACAATCGAGAAACGTGTATCTTCCAACAATCCAACCACTGCTTATCGTGAAATTCTGAAATTTCTTGAATATCAAGTGAAGGGGAAGTTAAATGGTGGTCGATTTTTTGGTTTAACTACTAAAGACTTTGAACTGGCTGCAAAGAGTGAAAGAAATATGGAAACAGATGAGGTGCATGACATGGACAGAGGACTTGAAACAGGTGGGCTGAAAGTTATTGATTTTGATAATGATTTGGATGATGCAGAAGTAGAATTATTGGAGAATGACGATGAACATTTAGTTTCAACCCACCAAAGAGGTAACCTAAGTTGGGTTTGTGTCAAAAATTTTGGAAGTGAGGAATCCAATAATCCCTCTTATCACAAAATCTTGGCAGATTAACTTTCAAATTTAGACGTGGTTTTGAGTCGATTCGTAAGTGGAAAACAGTTGATAAGAAGGAAATTAATCTCCATATGAAAATTGAGGATCAAGATGGTGTGCCCTTATTCAGAGTGTTTACTCTTGAGAACCCATTAATCATGTGTAGTTCAAAAAAACTATCTGAAGTTAAAAACATGGTGTTTGAGAATCTCAAAATCTCTGGGAAAGTTAGAAATTGGACTGGGTTTTCATTGTTTGGCCTCGACAGGCCTGAGATAATTGAGTTGTGTACTGAACGTGATGTTAATACTGATTATGACAGTTCAGAAAGTGATGATGAAACGGGGAGTGATGCTAAGATGATCAAGAAGCAAATTACTGATACGGTTGCCAAGTCTGTTTTGGATATAAGACATAGAAACGCGGGAGAAACAAGTGGTCTGAAGTCCAAGAAAGCACAGAACTCACGTAACCAAGCCATCCATGAAATTGTAGAGCATGTGTCATTTGGTGACATTTCAAGTATCTTCTTATTTTTTCATTAAACAGGATGAATTTTCTCTGGATATTACTTTGTGCGGCTTTTTTATGTGACTGCGAGTTAATTATTTTTGTGATCTTCAAAAACTGAACTTTTCATTGATGAAAATTACAATTACATTTCTAAGTCAAGTGGATTTTTGCTACATTTCAAGGTTTTTTCTATACAGTTATTCACTGGTGCTGAATCTAATTCCTGCTTTATACTGGTTATTCTTTGTAAGGTGCATTACTTTAACGTCAATTACATATAAGTTGTGTTCGCGTCATTTCAAGCCCCAAAAAGTGAGTCGGTCGGTCGGCATTAAAATAGCTTGAAAATGCGCTCTGAACATAGGCGGTCAGTTGTTGTTGAAATCATCGGAAAATGCAAAGGTTTGTTTGCGTGAAAAAAATTATCAAGCACGAGCTAGCTGCGTTATGATCTTTGTTACATATTACGTGTTGCATTTTTAAGATAGAAAGCGAGTCAGTCGGTTGATGCGAACACACCTCATTTGTGATCTACGCCTTAAAACTTTTGCATATTCTCAGCTATTTGTTCCACTAAAGAAATTTCTTTATTATGGTCCTTCTATTGTCTTTTAGGCTTTGTTACATATCTCATGGAAAAGTACCCCGGTATTGTTGATGATGCACTGGAGCATACTGACAATTATTTGTCTCATTTAGTGAAAAATTTCAAGATTAGAACTTGCCCAAATCAACTTGACTGTAAAGAAACTGCAGAACTCATAATGGGGAAGTGTGAACTTTCTCAAAGATCATACAAAAATCTTAAACTTTGTTTGCTCTTAAAAATATAAAAATACCCTCATATGAAGATGTCAGGGAGTATTGCAATAGATTGGATACAGGTAAAATTGAAAACATTCACAAAGACATTACACGTTGCAAATGCATGGGTTATCAGACTAATTTGCGTGATACTCTTCAACACATAGTGTCATGTCCAGATCTATTAGACATGTTCAAATTTTTGACAGATACACAACAGTCAAAACTTTTTGATTTTTTGAAAAAGCGTGATCATAACCTATTTAAAGCTTTGAATATCGTTGAACTATCGTTGTTCGAGACACAGGTGATAATTTTCGTGCTTCTAGCCGCTACCCAACAGAGCAGTTGTCATTTTCTGTACTGAATATGGAAAAGATGGTAAACAGCCCTTACGGTTAATTCATCTCTAATTTATGGCGTGGTGGTGAGTCACGTGAAATATTAGAAAATCATGGCAAGGATCATTATCTTGAACTCTCACAATTGGTTCATAATGGTGTTGTGCTTAATGTTAACGGTCAGGATGAGCGGTTTAATGTTATTGTTCTTCTTGTCGCCGATTTGTGTTTCACCAAAGAAATTCTCGGGAGATGCCAATGTACACATCAATTTGGATGTTTTCATTGTGAGCTTGAAAGTTCGAAGTGGAATACAAAGAAAAAGTCAGTTGGGGAAAAGCAAAGTATCGCAAAAATGAAGTCACGTGGTGAAGTTGCATTGAAAGAGCTTGGTTGTAAACCAAACAAAGATTCAGCTGCTTATAAAAAGCTCACAAAGAGTTTGTTTGGACAATGGGTAAGTCTGTACTGATGTTGATATTCTCGAAAATATTATTTTTCAGAAGAAAAGGAGGTTTTTTTCTGAAAACTTTAATGAAAATTATGTTTGATAGAATCTCAGTATTTTTCTCGTTAAATATTTTTGCAGAGGGAAATGTGCTCATTCTTTACGAAAGTTACACGTGGTAGATCAAATAATAATTTTTTCGTAAAATGTTTTCAGTTTCAGAAGGAAAAGGGGTAATTTATATGAAAATTGATTGATTGGTTGGTTGTTGAAAATTTTTGATTGGTACTATTTACTTTCAGACTACGGTTTTATTTGATGCCACTATTTTGGAATTCATACCACCATGTGGGCTTCACCTAATTCTGGCTCATCACCGATACATGTGGAAATTTCTTCATTTTATAATAAGTAAACGTTCTCAAGAAGAGTTGTTTCCAGTTGCCCTGAGAAAAATTGGTTGTACCTACTTAGCTTTTCAGTTGGATTCCTATTTCAAGAGGTATCATTTTTTAAATTCTGAGCTAGCATTTCAAATTTGAGTTATTGGACATTCGACATATTCATATTAGCTGAGATTGGCTTTGTGCCTTTATTTCCTTAGTTGAAGGAAATTTTTCTCATCTGTTTTATATTTGATTAAATTTATTTCTCAATCTTAGTAAAAAGAAGTTTTACGATGGTTCAGAAACATTAAAGATGATAGGAAATGATTGTAAGATTTTGGAAGACAACATTGATACGTTTTTGAATGTATTCATCGAAGCTTCTGGTATTACATGGAAATCCGACAAAGCAGAAAAATTCCGCCATGCATTAGACTTGTACAAATGTTTCAAAGATTTAGCAAGGTATACATACAGCACAATTTGTTTTATCTTTTTTATAGTTTTTAATGAAGGAAATTGGCTTTATAGGTTTTTTAATGGCTATTGTTTAATTTCGATATTTTATAATTTGTATTTTCATAGAGACATACGAAGTGTCCATGCAGATGTTGAGCGAATCAAAACATTTGGAAAAAGAGCGGAAACATTCTTCCAGAATTTTTTAGCAAATGCCGGTGGTTGTTGCACTAATGCAATGCCCTACCTTCATTATTTGAGGAATCACCTGGCAGAGTTAATGGAAACACTCTATGATCTTTTTGGATGGGGTTATGGTTGTTACACTACAAATGCAGGAGAACACTTGAACAAAAGAATAAAATATTACGAAATCAATGAAACCAACCTTTCAGACGTGCGCTTTAAAACAGTTATTCATTTGATGCGGTCGAAGCAATTGTTTTTCACAAAGACTATTATACCGTCTCAAAAAGTTATCACTTGTTCTGCATGCCACGAGGAGGGACATAATCGTAAAAACAAAAGTTGCCCGTTGCACTCAAGCCATCCACAATTAGACGCGTTAGATTTTGCTCAACTGAGAATATAATGTAATTGTTAGTATTCATTTCTTTTCTATAATGTTGTGGTTGAATTATTTTTATGTTATAATTATGTTATACAGTTTCTGATGTTTTGAGAATAATGAAAAAATCCCAGTCGTCTAATTAGTGAAGACAGCAGCTCTTAAAGCTGAAAATCGCAGGTGCAAAACCTGCGCTGGGAATGTGCAAATGCATTAAATAGCTATTTTGTATTATTTATATCATTTATTAAAGGCTGGCTAGGATTTGAACCACAATACCCCAGTTGCCTTACTAGATAAGGCATCAGTTTTTTTCAAGCTGACATCACAGGTTCGATCCCTGTGCTGGGGAAATGCAAATTCCTTTATTCAAGTAGCTATATTTTGTATTATTTGTATCATATATTTAAATACTGGTTCAAATACCGGATTAATGAAAAAAATAAGGCCGTCTGATTTTTAAAATACCGTTTTCCCGTATTTTTTTCCGTCAAATCTCGTAATACCGTACTAAAAAAGGGCAGATCCCGTCACACAATAAAAGTACAAAACCTCCTACCATACAAACCAGGTTTCTAAAAAAGTTGGTCGAAAAGTCAAAAATACTTTAAATTTTTTTTTAAATCATACTTTCAAGTGTTGATGAAAACATTTTCAGTTTAAAAAGGAAACCTTCACTAAATAATTAATAACTGAAGAGAGATATGGGTGTGAAACCATCCACGCAAGGCTGACCCAAGCACGTCTTCTAAATAAGCTCTCTGACACCTTCAGTTAAAAATAAGCAAAATGTTTCACTGTGGCCGAAATAAAGAATACTTTTATCACCCCCAAAAAGAACACCGGTCTGCAAATTAAAAATTTTACTGAAATTACATAAACAAGTCATGCCTTGACTTTTGACTTTTAAATATATTAAGGACCAATTCTAGAGGTGATTGAAGCTACCCCTCACCTATAAGAGTAACCCCGATTGAAGGAAGTTAAGTATTAGAATAATATGTTGACATTGAAAAATAACACTTTTTCTTTTAAACTTTACAAATGTTAAGCAGACTTGATATCATTCTAAAAATAGCTTTTTGAAATAGCTAAAATACAGAAATTTCTTCTTGAAATTCTCATAAAAACAATAATTACTTTAAAATCAGATTAAATTTCATGTGAATTTAATTTTGTAAAAGAATTAATATTTAAGGGTTTTGACAGTTTTCTTTGTTAAGTGAAATTTCAAACTTTTCCCCTGGTTTTATTTATGTGGAAATGCTGAAAGTTACAAAATAGAAGAAATTTTATCCCATCTGATTTAAAGTGATTTTTTAATAACTATCTTTCTTTTGAAAAATATCTAGAAACGCAGAATATCTAAAAATCTAAATACTCTAAAATCTGTCATAATCAGTGAAATCAACAGAAAAAATGAGCTGGATTAATATCAAAATAATAAAAATAGTAGTTTGCTTTTCTAAAAAAAGGACTATCCTATCAATCTCATAAATTTATGAGCCTGAATTCAATCTTATTACATGACTCCTAAATACTCAACAGAAATAATCAACAGAAATAATCAACAGAAAAAATGAGCTGGATTAATATCAAAATAATAAAAATAGTAGTTTGCTTTTCTAAAAAAAGGACTATCCTATCAATCTCATAAATTTATGAACCTGAATTCAATCTTATTACATGACTCCTAAATAATGAATGAATTCAATCTTATTACATGACTCCTAAATAAGAATACGATAAAACAAGCCGCTGTCAAATCTGTTTGCAATCAGATCATCGAGTATAAATAAAAAACTTATTGAACGGAGATTATACATCATATCTGATACTCTGGCCACACAAGAACTCTCAAAGCTGGACATACCATAGGATTGCCTAATGCCGGACACTCTGTTTTAATTTTGTCACCCTTTTTGTTCTTTTCTAACTGATAAGCTAAAATAAATTGACCACACTCAAGGCTTCGGTAAAAAAGGGGTGATGAAATTAGAACAAGCTACCATCTGATATTAGAAGATCCCACGGTAATTAATCGAACGAGATTTATAATACAAAATGGCATGGAATAAGGACTTTCTCACAAATTAAGATTCAATTCTTATGTGCACTTTTTTGTGAATTCATTATTCTAAAAGATTCTAATGAATTTAATGTTTACAAAAATAGGCTTTCGGTATTAAAATTGCAGCTGCGAAAGTCTTAGAAAGCATCAGTTTTATACCAATTAATTTCAAAAAACCTTGGGGTATTATTAAAATCCCTTTCACTGTGAAAGCATGAAGGGTAGATTCAACAAAGTAAGGAAATCAGTTTTTGATATTGTTCGATTAATTTAGGCCTGATCAAACTGAAGTGTCATGTGTCAAAAAACCTAATCTATTAAAATAGGCATTTTGAAATAAAATACTATGCCTGCCAAAACCAAGACTGTCTTCTTTGTCAAAACACATAGCAACTGGGCGATACTCCTCAACAGCACTTTTACTCAACCACTGCATATTGCCTTTGAACAAAGGAGGAGAACATACAAAATATTTTGAACTGTTTGCATTTCTTTGGAAATCTGTTGTAAATCTAACAAGTTTGGTGGTAGGAATAAATGAATCTCTTGTCCAACCAAGAACTTCATAGAATTGATTACGAACTTTAATTATATCACCATCATTGACAACTTGGGCATACGGAACATTAACTGTGCCCAAATTCTCCTTGCGGCAGGTGATAGTATCCACTCCCCTTTCACAATTAAATTTTTCAGGGTGAACAGGCAAAAGAAAATCAGATGGGACATGATCTTTCACCCATGCTGGAACCTCATCATCATCGTCAAGCCCACCACAAAAAAAAAACAATATCTTACCACCATCTTGTGAGACGTCGATCGGTAGACATAACTTGCCTTCCTCAAATGTCTGATACACAACAGTACCATCATTTTTAAAAAATTTGATACTCATATGCTCAGAAAGTTTGAGGAATGGGCAAATGAGATTTGCATCCCCATTTGAATTAATTCTAAGGATAGAATCGCAAGGAAAAACAGAAACCATTCCCTTCAGTGTCTGTAACAGAGAAAGTTTGGAGGAATAAAGAGTGTCGTATACCTCTTTTGCAGTAGAAAATGTTAAAGTTTTATAATGAGGGTTTACATAGTTGGTTCGTGCAATGTTATTGTCTCGAAGCTTTTGATGAACATGGTATTTATGATGAAGAAGAGCTCTTTGGAAAAAGTTGTGGTAGTTGATGCCTGCCATTTTGTTTACCTTTTGTAAGATTTCTCGAAGGTTCTTTGCTTTCCCGCCGGTTAAAAAATGACGTAATTATAAAATTTCCGTGGTGTTTACTTTGCCGAACACTATATTTTTTCGCTTCTTCCGCGATTGATAGTTCCAAAGTCAAATCGCCGTGAGAGTTGATTCCAGATGTCACGCATTCCAAAATGTCGGAGTGGACTACTTTGGTCCAATGCTAATCAAACAAGGAAGACGAACCAGAAGAACCACTGGTGCAGCAAAGAGATACGGTGCATTGTTCACTTGCATGACGACACGAAGTATACATCTCGAGCTAGCAGGTGACATGTCCACTGATTGTTTTATCCTAACACTTAGAAGATTCAGGGCAAGAAGGGGTAACCCCAGGGTTATCCGAAGTGACAACGGGACTAATTTTGTGGGGGCAGAGAGAGAATTAAGGGAGGCACTCGAGAAATTAGACCAGAAAAGGATTACTAATGAACTTTCAGCAAACAACATCGAATGGAAGTTCAACCCACCCGTCGCGCCATGGATGGGTGGTGCCATGGAGTCCATGGTCAAGCTGACAAAAAGAGCACTGAGGGCAACGGTGGGTGACAGAATGTTTAATGAGGAGGCTTTACACACCTTATTACTTGAGGTAGAGTCAACCCTCAATTCCCGACCAATTACACCTGTTAGTGACGACATAAACGATTATGAAGCCCTGACTACAAATCACTTTCTTCTTGGTCGATCTGCACCAAATTATCCAATCATGAGCGAGGCATCCGGACTAAGGAGCAAATGGAAGCAAGTCCAAAAGGCACTCGCAACGTTTTGGTCAAGATGGGTGAAAGAATACCTGCCCTCGCTTAACGAAAGGTCAAAATGGACGAGCGAAACGAGAAACATGAAGCCAGGAGACCTTGTGGTCATCAAGGACACCTCAATCGCCAGACACAAGTGGCCGTTGGCACGAATCCAAAGCGTAATTCCATCAGAGGATGGCAGAACGCGAGTGGCAATCGTCAGGACGAAGGACGGGAGCACTTTTAAACGAGCCGTTGGGAGGTTAGGATTACTGGAAGCTGTCCAGTGATCGTTGTCTTCGATGAAATGGTCTTAACGAGCGTGGTTCGAAATCCAGCTTGGTTGTAATTATGGTATTGTTGTGTTAAATTCTACTAAATGAACTTTGATATGAGTTAATCGCATTGGTAACTCAAAGAACTTTTACATGAAACGCAGTCTGCGTTTGTATGATTTGTTGGTCAAATGGCAAATGCTTGTTGGATGCACTGGTTGTTGGAGAGACGCAATCTCTGTTGGGTGGAGTGTTTTGGTTAAAACTCCCAAGTGCATAACGTCATTGAATTTGCTCTCCATCGGAGTGGTTTGGTATGATGGCTCTCCTGCCGGAGTAATTAGTGTTTTTTATTGCCTTTTTATATAGAAAACTTTGAACGCCTTTTTTGACACAATTTTCTCTTTGACAAGACACAAGAAAGCTGTGAGAGAAAAGACGACTTTTTAGTAAGAAAATGTCATGTCTGACTTTGACAAACTGCAACTTTGATAGCGTCTGACTAGTTATCAAGTCAAGTCTTTTATTTGTTTTTGGGATAGTTTGCCGACAATATTTTGTAAGTATATTTCTGTCTTGTACATATTTTCCATGCTATTTTGTGCCATTTTTATCCTATTTTGACTTAGATTTTGGCTCAGACTTTGACTATAGCTTGTACAATTTTGACTTGTATATTTTTTGACTGACTAAACGACTACTAACATAGGCCTATGTATGTAAATATGTCAAGTTACTTTGTATAATTTTTTCTCGTGTTTTTAGCTTGAACGAATATAACGAACAAACAAAATCGTTACAAGAACTTTGTCAATCCCCTAAACACCCTCATTGCTGGAACAATTTTTGCCTAGATTTATCCACCAGTAGCTTTTCGATTTTCACTAAAAAACTTAAATCAAGACTGTTCGTCATTTAATAAAGTATTGTTTCTTTCTTGGTTTAATCTGTTGCTGTTGTTGTAATGTTATTGTTGCTTATTCATTGTATTCATTATGACACATTGTAAACTTCCTTTAGGAGATTTTTGACTGTACATAGACCTGAAAAAAGAAAGATATATCATCATCATAAAAAAATTCAAAATTTATGCCAAATAGAATAACTTGTCTTTCTTCTTCTTCTGTGTAACATATTTCTGTATTTTGGTAAATTTTGATTTTGGAAATTGGGGGCGCATGTTTGCTGCGGTTGGCTAAAATGTTGGATGGTAACGAAAATTCTTCAAATTTACCAATATTCCCCATGTAGAAAGGTATTTTTCATGTTTTATTATGGTTAGCAATGTTTCTGTCCTTAATCTTCTGGTGTACATTTCTGGACCAATTTGTCATAAGCATAATGTTAACTTAAAAACTATAAACAAAAGCATGATCTATACTCCATAATATTTCATTTTCTCAACACTACAAGATTCCTGTATATTATACCTAGAAATTCAGGCTTATCCATTTTTACAAAGCAGACCTTCTTTATGTGATGGTAATTATTAGCATTATACACTCTTTTGATTTTTCTTATAAAAAATGATGTATTCCAGGTATTTTCAAGGTTTTCCCAGGAATTTTCCAGAAAATCCTAGAACTGAGAGGTTCTCCTTTTTTATAAGAATCGCACACCCTAAAAAATTCCGAGAAATTGTATAAATATTTCAACAACATGGGCCTAGAAATCCCCTAGAAAATTCCTAGTAAATTCCTGGTAAATTTGCTTCCTAAAACTCTAGGGAATCCTAGGAAATTGAGTTTATATTTCACTGGAATTTCCTAGTAATTCCCTAGAAATCTCTACCAGGGGAAAGGCGAAACGTTAAAACAATTACAAGAGGCGTATCCGCAATACAAACGTACAACTATTAATCGGCACATGAAAAAAAACACTCAATGACACTGAGAGTGAGCCCAAAAAACGAACGGGAAGACCGCCTAAAGTGACTGACTGAGATCGCAGAAAAATATTTGCTGCAATGAGAAAAATAAAAGAGGAGTACGTTACTTTTAATGCAACACACATACAGCATAGAGTAGGGGTTTATCACCTTGCTCCAAGAACTGTGCACTTTGTTTTGAACGCGGCAGGCTACAAGTATAAACAGTGTAGGAAGAAAGGCATCCTATTGAAGGGGGACCTAAAAAAAAGAATGAAATTTGCTAAAAGGTGCAAAAAACTTCCTTCGTACACAAAACTAACCCTTGTGATTATGCCAAAACCTGCCGGACCTGGACATACATGAAGAGAGGCAAAGAATTAAATCTGCACAACACCGCCAAGGGGGGAAAAGGAAGGAGTTGGTTCCCGCACTGCCAAATATTTCTGCGCTATAGCATATGGAAAAGGACTCATGGAATGCCACCATTTTACAGGAAAAGTAAATGGCCAGTTCTGCAAGGGCTACATTAAAGAACACTTCCCTTAAATGTTTCAATCTTCGGCAAACCCATGAAGAAAATCTTTTTGCAAGATGGTGAACCCAGTCAAAATTCAGCAGCAGCTCACTTGGCCATGGATGCTGTAGGCTGTCGTCTTTTCAAAAGTCCAGATCTCAATCCTATCGAAAATGCATTCCATAACATCTGGAGAAAGTTGAACGAAGACGCATTAAAAGGAAAAATTAAACACGAGACCTTTGAGGAGTTTTGTCGAAGAGTTCGAAACACGATCTTATCATACAGCCCAGAAATCATTGACCACACGATAGACTCATAGGTGCCAACTCTCACGCATTGGACGTGAGACTCACGCATTCCAACACTGTCTCACGCAATTTTTCAAAAGTTTGATTTCTCACGCATTTTTTATATTTGAAAGAAATTTCCCCGATTTTCCGATTTTCGGAATAAATTTCCCCGATTTTCCGATTTTTGGAAAAAAATTTCCCCGATTTTCCGATTTTTTGGAAAAATTTTTCCGTTTTCTGAAGTCGGAAAATCGGAAATATCGGGCTAAGATTTCGGATTTTCCTTCGAAATTTTTATCTCACGCCAAATGAACATCTTAAGTTGGCAGGTTGCCAGGGCCATCCTTCCAGAAGGTTGAGGAAATTTTCAAGGTTATCCCTCAATTGGAAAGCCCAGTTAGCATAACCTTGTTCACTTTGTCCCGCCCAAGCTCATTAACCTGCAAAATTGCCGCTTTGAATTAGGCAATGTCTGCTTCATTTCTTTTCAAAACTTCGACTGCGCAAAGCCTGTATTGATCATTGCAAACACACTCCATGTCCCTGGCCTCTCTCAAGATCTCCATCCTACTCATTTTCTTTCTATTTGCCTTTCTCTTTGAATCTTTGACGCCCCTAGCAGTCTTGATCAATTCTTTCTTCTTGGAAGAGGTCTGTCTCATAACAAAACTCAATAGATCATTTTTACCTTAATCATACTGAAGCCTGGCTTCCAATAATAGATCGTCCTCAATTTTAATATTGCACCTAGTTATTATAATTTCATAAACCGATATCTCGTCTAACTTGACCTTTTCTCTCCTACCTCTCTTTGCTGGTGAATCTTCTCCGCTATCACCATCTTCCGCCTCACTCATCTGCCTGCTGTTATTCATTCTACTTTCTGTCGCTTTAGCTGTACGGGCCCTTTTAAAAGATATGGGTGATTGTCTGAAACTACACAAGACGCCTTAGCGTCGTTAAGTCCCAGCGATTGTCTTCTTATTCCATGTTGTTTACGCTTATGCGAAAAACGTTTGTAAATTTTTTATCTGCCTGTGTTTAATTTATAAATTAATAATTTCGAGGTACATTTTCTTTTTGTCTGAATCTAATATTGGACGCGTTTTGTACTATTTTTCCTGTTACAACTACCATATATAGAGAGGTTTAAAATTTGAACTAATTGATTAGGCACTTATAAAAGGGATTCAATTATTTTGCTAGTTTGGTATAAACAGGGAAATAAACTACTAAAATAATGTCTTTCCTTTGAAGAGATATATTATATTTGTATGGGCTTATGATACTTTGCGCAAAGTAACGGAATTCCGTTAAAAATTAAAACCTTCTTCTAATTGGACAAATCCTAGAAAGTTTATTCCCAAATGACACATAGAAGTATTCTTTTGCATAAATACACATTTTAAGTTTAAAATTCGTTCAAAAATGGTGGAAAAGGTACACTTTTATTAAAAACCCATTTCATGCACTAAACTTCACTTTTCTTCAACATGGGGGTCCTAACCCACAAAAAACGAGATTCGCTCTTTCGAGAGAATTTTCTCAAGTGAATTAATCCCATTGTTGTATAGTCGTACGTTGTATAGAAAACTATGTGTATGATTTTTTTCTCTTCGTGCTTATAGTTGTTTGCACTTTTGTAAGCAAAGCGTTTTGATATAGCTACCAATGATGCAGCCAATAACTAAATAATATATCATTACCAACGTTTTATAGGCTTTGGAGATTCATAAAATTACTTCCTATCCTATCAATAAAGTTTTAAAGACATCTTGCATATTTGTTTCAAATGAGAAAGATGAAGAAACACTTTGGAACCTTCATTCAGAACCTGATATTTAGCGAAATTCCGTTTTATATCAATAAACTTGAAGTCATTTTACTTCTACAAAGAATGAGACAGGGATGTAAGACTAACTAGCACTTCCATTTACAACTTGATATTTAGTAAAATTCCGTCTTATATCAATAAACTTGAAGTCATTTTACTTTTTCATATAAGGAAACAGATATAAAAGCTAAGGCCAAGTAACCTTCGTTTAGAACTTGATATTTAGAACACCCCTGTCTCACAGCCCCGGTGGAACTTTTTTCCTCGGTGAGGATAAAAATTCCTATTGAAACCCCAATGGGGATAGAAAATCTATTGTTCCAAGGTTAAAAAATCCACTGGGGATGGGTTTGGAGTGCAATTTTTAAACATGAATTTCGAATGTGTATGAAATCAAAGTCAATTTCACAGTGGGGCTAAATTTTCAGGGTATTTTCCCACTAGAGACGAAATTTTTGCCAAATTTTCCAGTGGGGCTGGGCTCAAAGTTTTTTGATACAAGACGGAATTTCGCTAAATATCAAGTTGTAAACGAAGGTTCATTAGTCTTACATCCCTGTCTCCTGCAATCAAATAGTAAAATGGCTTCAGAGTTTACTGATATAAGAAGGAATTTCGCTAAATATCAAGTTGTAAACAAAGTCTTACATCCCTGTCTCTTGCGATCAAATAGTAAAATGGCTTCAGAGTTTATTGATATACGACGGAATTTCGCTAAATATCAAGTTGTAAACGAAAGTCTAACTTCTTTGTCTCATTCTGTGAAATAGCGCAAAGCTTGACTATAATCTGTAACTTGAAAATTTATAGTTTTTTTCAATAAAATATTTTTTGATTTTTTGATAAATAGAGCAGAAAAGAAATCTTACAGGATAAGTGTTGAATCTTAATCCATTGATTTTCTTATAAGAAAAATTATTTTAAAGTTATTTAACAATTTTTGATAAACAAGATCAATTTTTGCAGATATACATTACCCCTGATTTAAGAAAAAGAGAAAACAGAAAAAGACAGAACGAAATTCCGCTACTTTGCGCAAAGTATCATAAGCCATTTGTATGAGAGTGTTTGGAGTTTAAATCTCATCTTTAACAAGGGAACTCATAGAACTGACAATCCAAAAAAATTATACTACATATATACAGCTGCATAAACTACGCTTCAAAAAACTGAAATTGAATAAAAATTGAATTAAAGTTACAAAACGCACCATAATAAACTTTAATTTTTCATTAAATCTTAATTATATTGTTTTAATTGTTGAAAATAGCCAACATTTATTAGACGATGATCTCACATATCTACTGAGATATTTCTATGTTGAAAATTTGGACAAAATTCACAAAAAAGAATGGCATTCTAGTTTTGTTTAAGATTTCAATTAATAGTGTATTAAGAAAGGTAGTCAAAAGATTTCCCACAAACAGTTAGCCACATTAGCATCCCACCGAAATGCGTATCAAAGATTGATGCTGCCATTGCACTATATCGGTTACTTGAAGCAAAAAAATGTGTGGCAAAACTTGTAATATGATTCATGAAAAAATAAACTTTTTAATGAAATTAACATTTTTATGAGAAATTAAAATTTTTATAAGAAATTACCAAATTTTGAGCCATAGATGAAAAAATTTCAGCCGAGCCAACCTTGAAAACTAATTTGAAGAACAACTTCTTCGCAAGTTCATCAAAGAGTACGGACGTGTCTCTAGACGCATGACTTAAGAACACACACCTACCTATCTTTAGCAAGTCGAACTTTTTCTGAACTTATTCTTCTTCAACCAACAATGGGTCGTAGAGGAAGAAAACCAAATAAGAAAAGCTCAACATCTACAGAACACGAGAATAACATTGAAGAAAGCCATGATGAAAAGAATGGTAACAATGAGAGTGATGTTTTCGTCGATCGTTCACAGTTAGCAATCACCCAGGAAATGTTTACTCAAGATCGCTAAACTACATACTTCTCTTCTCAGAAGAAATCAATAATGCTACTGCAGAAATTATCAAGCAACTAAAAGTGAGAATGAATTATTAAAAGAGGAATTGAAAGAGACAAAAAGTAGACTGACAAAGATTGCAATTGAGAATATAAACCTACAGCAATATGTAAGGCGAAATAACGTAGAAATTCACGGAATCCCAGACGAAGAAAATGAGAAAAATTTTCGGAGGTCCCGTCCGCACATACCCCTCATTCACCAACCCTAGTACCCCCTGTTAGGGATAGTTGAGTCAAAAATCTTGGACGTGGGAATCTTGTTGATTGTTGTTCAAGCTAAAAACACAAAGTTCAAAAACTAAAAATATGTACATAGGCCTATGAAAGAAAAATGTCGACTAGGTAAAATAATGTACAAGTAAAGAAATCGCTTCATAAAAATATGTCTTAATCTGACTTAGGTATTTATAAACTAGGGAAAAATATCACCATATGAAAGAACGTACTCTGTACCAGAGTGTATCTCACGATTATCGTAGCGTAGTTCACTCTGTGCGCATTGTCTGTTTGATAAAAGTTTTTCCGTACGGAGACCTCTGCGATGAAGTATAATTTTGAAATAAAATGGCCCCCAAGTACGAAAATTGTAAACAAAGGGATGGGGTCCATTGCATTGAGGGTCACTTTCTAAGCATGTTTTGGCTGCCTTTTTAATGTTTTTGAGCCAAACTAAAAGCTGAAAAGTAACGAAGACATATTCAAAACTGTGTAACAGAAAATTATTTTCCAATTACCCTATTTTTCCATGTAGTCGGCCAAAGAAAAATACAAACATTTTAATTACAAAAGTTATGCCAACAAAACAAACTATAGCCACTCTACATAGATCAAATGCCGTAAAAGTAATACTGAATTTGAACATAAAAGTTGAAACCACTTTAAAAACAAGATTCCAATCAAACAACTTCTCTCTCATGTTCGTGAACTCAAAGATCAAAAAAAAAACATTCGATTTGTACAAAAAGAGTTATTTTGCAATAGAATGTCTTCATTTAGAGCTCTCTTTTATTCCAATTATTAAAAAATAAAGAAGTCAGTTTTGTTATGAAAACACTTTTTTTCGACAAACTTCTATATACTTTCTCCGACAACTCTGACGGCCATTTGGTCATATCGCCTCCGATTTCTCGCCAAACTCCAACAGCACTCCATCGTAGCGGTTGGTTTGAAAAATCTCAAACCAGAAAAGACAATGACAACAGACCCTCTACGGCAATGAATTTTGAAATTAGCCGTAGATATTGGGTTTGTGTACAGACAAGAAAGAACGATATGTACATGAAATTACTTACAAAATATTGTCCAAATACTATCCCCAAATGTTCGTGACTCCAAGTAAAAGTAGAATCAACTCTGTAATGAATTCAGATCTCATGAAAGTAGAAGTATTTTGCTCACATCTCGAGAATGATAATCTCACTCACGTCTCTTGTAAAAGTAATTCTGGTCTGATTTGAGTGCGTGAAAAAGGCGTAGAAAAAATGATACTTTATAGAAAAACATGATAAAAGGTAATTAAAGATAATTATCATCTTGTCATTATCGAGCTCATACGTCACAACCAAAACAATTCAATTATAAGCACATTATCCAAAACACTCCCACCCAAAAGGGGAAGAACCAAGAGTTCATTCAGTCTATCAATCGGACTATTCAGCTCATGATGTACAACACGGTGGTAATAGTTACCAAAATTCGTGGTGAACTGTGAAGATGACCGTCGAACAGTTGATGATTTGATGTAGGGTGAACATCTGATGATTCCCTCAAGTTCAAGACGAACTTCTGATGATAATGCCTGGTTTCAGGCGAACGGCTGATGATTGCGTCACGTTCAATGAACTTCTAGTGATAGCACTTCGGTAGGAACAAGGCGAACAATTGGTACCCCAATAGGGTCTTGTTTCATTGGTGGTAGCTTCAAAGTTCAGGGGCGAACTTCTGATGATAGTGCCCTAGCAAAGCAAGGCGTTTCATTGATGACTTCAAGTTCAAGGGCGAACTTTTGTGGATAGTACCTTAGCAAGTAAGGTGCACAATTGACGACTTCAAGTTCAGGGACGAACTTCTGTTGATAGTACCTTAGCAACGCAAGGTGTACCATTGATGACTTCAAGTTCAGGAACGAACTTCTGTTGATAATACCTTAGCAACGTAAGGTGTACAATTGATGACTTCAAGTTCAGGGAGGAACTTCTGTTGATAGTACCTTAGCAACGTAAGGTGTACAATTGATGCCTTCAAGTTCAGGGACGAACTTCTGTTGATAGTACCTTAGCAACGTAAGGTGTACCATTGGTGATAATTATTAACACAACATAATAAGCATATGTTTTTGCTTAACTCGGTGACAGGGCAATCGTCAATTGGATGAGGTTCCGTCTTCCAACAAGCCTAGGCTACCGGTTGGCCTAGTGTATATCGAACCGTCAGACGTCTTGACCTTTGCAATCCTTGTGATGCCATCATCTGATGTGATGACACTAACAACGCGTGCCAATGGCCATTTGTTTCTTGGGATGTCCTTTTCGCTGATGACGACTAAATCCCCTTCTTTAGTGTTCCGTATTGGATGGCGCCATTTAGCTCGTTCGTTGATTGTAGGTAGGTACTCCTTTGCCCATCTCTTCCAAAATTCGTCAAGTGTTGATTGGACCTACTTCCACTTGCTCTTCAGGTTGTTTTGTTGAGCGTTATAAATGATTGGAAGATTGGGTGAAGCTCTTCCTAATAGAAAGTGGTTAGGGGTGAGAGCTTCAAAATCGTTGATGTTGTCACTCAGTGGTGTGAGTGGTCGCGAATTGATAGTTGATTCAACTTCAAGGAGGAACGTGTGAAGTGCTTCCTCAGTGAATATTCTGTCTTTGATTACTGATCGTAATGATTTCTTTGTGAGCTTAACCATGGATTCCATAGCTCCACCCATCCATGGAGCTACAGGTGGATTGAACTTCCATACAATGTCATACTGTGAAAGCTCATCTTGGATTCGTTTCTGGTCCCATTTTGCAAGAGCTTCTCGTATCTCTCTTTCAGCTCCTACAAAGTTGGTTCCGTTATCACTCCTGATGGTTTTTGGATTGCCTCTCCTGGCTCGAAAACGTCGGAGTGCTAAGATGAAGCTGTCAGTTGATAGGTCTCCAGCTAGTTCGAGGTGTAAAGCTCGTGTAGTCATACACGTGAAGAGAGCACCATACCTTTTAGCGGTGCCTGCAGTTCTGCGAGTTCTACGTCCTTGTTTTACACTGATTGGTCCAAAGTAGTCGACTCCAACATTCTCAAAAGCGTGTGATCCAACTGAAAGTCTCTCCTTTGGAAGGTCTGCCATCGTAGGATGTTTGGTTTTGATCGTCTCTCTCCTGCAAACAAAGCATTGATTTAGCACTTTCCTGACCTTTCCTTTCAAAATCCAATACTTCTCTCGCACAAGGGAAAGAGTGGCATTTCTTCCACAGTGGTGGTTCATCTCATGTACATGGCGTATGATGAGCTCGCTTATTGGATGTTCGTTGGAAAGAATGACTTGATGCTTGGACTGGTTGGGTACGTCACACTTGGAAATACGTCCTCCAACACAAACGAGGTTGTGTAGAATGATTGGTGTGAAACTTGAAATTCTCTTTTCATCCATTGAATGTTGCGATTCATCTTGGGCAATTCGACATAATTCCTTGGTAGCGTCATTGAGGTCCTCAACATCAAGGAATTCTTTGTTGATTGACGATTCACCATTACGTTTTACCTCTACCCATCTCCTTCTCAGCTTGAGGATCCAGGCGTAGCATCGTTTCAGCTTGGTCCAACTGGAAAGTCTTTCCCAACTGATGACATTTGTTGATTCTCCGATTTCGATATTGGCTGTGATGATCTCCATGAGTTCTTCGTCCTCCTCAGGTTCTTCAAATTGCCTGACCACCTTCTCCCTCAAGAATTCAGGTCCATCGATCCATATCTTGGTTTCTTCAACACCAAAACATTTGGTTCCAATGTCTGCGATGTTGAGTTTTCCTGGTACGAAGCGCCAATTCTAACTTCTGTCTTTTTACGGATTTCGTTTGTACGGTTCATTACGCAATTTCAGAATCTCTTTTGCTCCTTCCGAATATAACTGAGGGTGACCTTTGAATCAGTCCACATGAAGGTCTTGTTCATGGGAAGATCCATTTCTTTGACGACACAATTTTTAATCCTGGATGCGAGGACAGCAGCTTGCAGCTTAAACGTGGTGTTGTACTTCCTTAATAGGTCCTACCTTGATTTACCGATGATGAAACTACAGTTGACCTCATCATCATTCATTGTCCGAAAGTAAGCAACTGCTCCAAATGCCTTCATCGCAGTATCTGAAAAGACGTGTAACTCGATTTCGGTAGCTGTAATCTTTGCAAAGTTGAACCATCTTGGTATGGAGATTTCTGTCAGTGACGAAAGTCCTTCTTGCCATTCTTTGAACTGTTTCAGGATCCGTTCTGGAAGAGTGTCATCCCATCCAACCTCTTCTTTCCAAAGGGATTGAAGCATCAGTTTTGGTGCAATAAGGTAGGGTGCCAAGAATCCAAGAGGGTCGAATATCGAACACAAGAAAAACTGCAAGCCTCTCTTTGTCTCTTTACATTCCTTGACTGGAACATTGAAGAAGAAGACATCGTCGGTTGGATTCCACCTTACTCCATGGGTTCTTTCTGATGGTAGTACCTTGTTGAAGTTGGTTTGTTATTTTTGGCGATAAAACCTCCTTTGGAATTGCTTTAAAAAATTCAGTATCATTTGAAATCCACTTTGTCAATCGAAAACCTCTTTCAGCAGTGATTCTGAAAAGGTTTGAACAGGTGTTGACTGCTTCATTTGTAGAATCGAATGATCCTAGCAAGTCATCCATGTAGAATTCTTCGGAAACAGATTTTGTGACAGCTGCTCTTTCATCCGATGTTAGCGATTTGAGCACTTCTCCTTCTGGTACTTCTTGAATCTTATTAGCACATCCCTTCAATGCCCAATTGGCACAGCACGGTGAATCCTTTTTTCCGAAAGGGTGGACCAGTATCTTAAACTCTGATATCTCTTCCTCATTTTTCCTCCACAAAAAGCGCAATGAATCTGTATCCTCTTCAGGTACAAGAACTTGGTGGAACATTTTTTCTACGTCACTCATCACTGCAATTTTTCCTCTTCGAAATTTCGACAGGACTGTGACTGAGTTGATCATTCAGTGAGGTTCCTTTAAACCTAGCAGATGCATCCCAGACGATTCGAATTTTACCCGGTTTGTTTGGTTCTAAGACAAAGTGATGCGGTATATAGTTCGTCGTGGATGATGTTTTTGCTGCTTCGTCTTTGGTCAATTCTTGGACGTGACCAATCTTTACATAATCTTCTAACTTCGAACTGTAGATTTGTTTGATTTCAGGTAATTTCTCTAATCTTCGCTCAGTAGACAGAAGTCTGGTGACAGCAAGTGGTCGATTATTCACGAGCTCCAAATCGTCACTTTTCCACAACATGCCCACTTCAAAAATGATTGTTCACGAGTCTTGTGTTGTTCTTTAGAAGATGTAAGGCTCTCTTCTAATCCCGAGTAAGCAAGGCTTCTGAATCAGGCGTTGTCGCATAGGTTTCTTGACTCCAGAATCTTTCAGCTTCGAGTCAAGGGATTGAACTGATATGTAATTAGAGCAACCATCATTGCTACCAGACTTCCCTCCGAAGATAGTCCATCCTAGCAAAGTCCTCACAGCAATTGTTTCTTTTGAGCTTTCACCTTTAATAAATTCGAGATGCAAGAGCGCTTCTGGTACGTCTGCACCGATTAGATCTCAACGTCTTTATCGAGTGGTTTGGTAAGGAAGATCTCTGAGATGTTGGTATTGTTTCTTTTTCGAAACGTTGTAGGGTTTCTTCTTGATGTTTAGAGACTCGACTACCCAAGCGTCTCCTCTACATGAACGCTGGAATCACATGATGAAAGAAGAAAGTTGACTGATCTTGATCTCATGGTTGCTTTTTTGTTAGAACGTTGCTGATAGAAACTTTCAGATTATTTTGATATTTGGTAATTTCAATCGATCAACAAGGCTGGCACTGATTAACGTGGTATCAGAACCAGGATCTAGAAGAACATTCACCTTTTCTGATATATCACCGTTTGAAATGGTGACCGGCACGATCTGAAGGAAGGTTGTCCTTTTGGATTTAGCATAATGAGATTCCCCTTCCTCAGTTCCTGCAGGTGGATTTGCTTTGTAATTTGGATCATGGAGTAACGTGTGGTGCTTTCGTTGACATTCTTTACATCTTGTTTGACACTTGCAATCTTTGATGGAATGACCTTTTGAGAGACAGTTATAGCATAGATTTAACTTTCTTGCTTCTCCTCTCCTTTCAGCAATTGATTTCTGTTTAAAGCGTTCACAACGCCAAAGCTTGTGGGGTTCATTGCATACGTAGCATACTGGGGTCTTTGAATCACTTTTTCTCCCAAGTATTTGATTGTCCTTCTTGCGTTTGTCTTTCTTTTGTCTTTTGTTTCTGTTCTTCTTGAGCGATTATGTCTGCAATGGGATTATAAAACTCCTTGAGCTTGGAGTCAAGCCATGATTCCAGCTTCATCAGTGAAAGACTGGTTCCTCGTAATCTTTAGATGTCCGATAAAAATGCCTTTCTCAAATTGTCAGGCAACCGAATGACAGCTCTGGACAAATTCTCGGCAGAGTGAATTGCACCCATATTACCAATCATCTTTAGCCATGTCACTGTTGATTTCAGGTGTTGGTGAAATCTTTTCAAGGAGGAACGATCATCAGAAGGTAACTGAGGTTTGTCAAGCAGGTTCCTAAGCTTGGAATGTGTGACCACCGTCTTATTACGAAATCTCTCTTTCGGTTTTCAAGGCAGTTGCGTAAAATATCCCAGAGGTTCCGATACATTCAACGCTCTTTTTGGCTTCACCAATCAAAAATACTGAGGAGTCTTTCCATTCGATCGTTTCGGTGAGTGAGGAGAGTTTATAATGGACTCTGCGACTAAAATTTTCGACGAAGTCTGGCCATTTGGAGCTGTCGCCACTGAACTTAACTAGTTCAATGGTTGGAAGAGCCTTTGTCTCGAATTCGGACCTCAGCGCAGAATTTGCTGTTAATGGGTTTGATAAGCCGGCGAGTAATGTTTCCTCTCCTTCTGTCAATTCGTCAATGAATTGGTCGACTGGTCTGAAGATGAGGTATGGAGGTTTGGGTTTTGTGTAAGAATTAGCTAGCAAGAGTCACAGTGGCAGTTGAGGCTGCTGAACGATTATCAACTGAGCTTTTGTAGATGGCCTTTTGGCGTAGACGGTCGGAAGCTGTTGCTCGTGGCTTTGCTGTGACAGAAGACACCGAAGGTGGACATGGAGTAAATCTCACCTGAGATAGATTCGTTGAAGAGGTTGTGAATAACAGGTGAGGGTAAATAGCTGAAAATAGGATGGTGATTCGATATGATAAACAGTAGGTGAGTTTCCACTGGAGCCAAACAGGTATACGAACACGAGGATTGAATACGTTAGTTACGTTTATCCTGACCCGATATGTTGGAAGTTCCAGATGGATCTACATCCTACGGAACTTGTATCAGGTGTAGTGTTGGAAAGGTTTGGTGTTCTCAATCTCGTACGATCTCTCATGCTCTCTTTCAGCGATGCGATTAGCCTCTCTAGCTTCGTCTCGTGCATTCTTGTATCCTTCTTTCGTCAGTTCATAGGTAAGATATTCTGTGTTGTGTCTGATTTTAAGTTCAGTAAGTCTCCACAAGAGTGTTATTCAACGTAGACGCACTCGATGCATCTTGATTCATTCAGGTAGGATAAGATTTGATTTGCCACCCGTGTAAGAATATCCTAGAAGGCCTCTTCGAGTGTTCCTTAGAAATATCAGTTTGGCTAGATCAGTGGAATGATCAGGCCCTTGTCCTGCAATTCTTTGAGATCTCCGTATTGACATGATGGTCTGGACGGTGATGAAACAAGGTTGAATCAAGAACAGGTAGTCCACGGATTAGTCAAATGATGTGGTAGTTGCGTGTACCACAGACGAATACGATGGGTGGTATTGAATAAACGCTCGATTGGACACAAGGGCGGTCCCGATTAGGAACGAGGGTAGACCACTAATGATAAGGGCGGCCGACGATTGATAACAAGACTGAACCACGATTGATAACGAGAACAAACAACGATTGCAAATGAGGGCGGACCAAGAATTACAACGGGGCGGATCACGATTGGAAACAAGAACAGGCTGCGAAATGAACGACGGCCAGTAGCAATTAATAATCGAGGGCTGAGGACAATTCAAACGAAAGTGAACTGCGATTGATAAAGTAGACCACTATTGAGGATGAGGGTGGACCACTATTGGTGGCGGGGTGGACCACAGTTGAGGGCGAACCGCGTATGAGAACGAGGCGGGGCGGAAGTGGCTTTTTGCAACGGGAGAATCGACAACGAAATGATGGATTTTTGGATTGTATACAATTGGTGTATATACCGATAAAACGATACGACGCTGGGTGCGGTATCTGAACGAAATGGAGTATCTGTGACGATACGGTAGGAGAGAATTCCGGATAGAGTGAATCCCGGAAACGATAAATTTGGGAGGACAACGGACGTTGGATGGACGATTTCCGAAAGTGCGATTGGAGGATGATATTCGGGCGGCCTTTTCCGAATGAGGGGGTAGCGGAAACAATATGGAGGGTATCAGAGAGAGTATGTTCCAAACGATAGGCTATTTTCCAGACGATAGGACTTGAGACACAAAGAAGATTGTGAGCTATCTTCAAATTTCCAAGCCAAAGTTTAAGTTATACCTCTGACATGTGTCTCTACCTCTCAGCATTTGTCCCAGTTCTCGACTTGATTGTCCCACCAAAACTTGATACTCCAAAACTTGATTGTTGTCCACTTGATTCCCAAATATTTTCTTGAAGATGTTAGGGATAGTTGAGTCAAAAATCTTGGAACGTGGGAATCTTGTTGATTGTTGTTCAAGCTAAAAACACAAAGTTCAAAAACTAAAAATATGTACATAGGCCTATGTACTAGTTATCGCATGACTTCGAGTGCAATACGAGAAATATTTTACGAGTGCCGAGATTTTTCCGTAATATTTTTCCGAGCCTTTAGGCGAGGAAAAATATCGGTAAAATCTCGGAACGAGTAAAATATCGAGTATTGCACGAGAAGTCATGTGATAACTAATTTATTGTCGACTCAAAAAAATTGTCCTGATATAAATCTCTTTTTGTTTTTGTTTTAAAACTTACTTCCGCCTTGCTTCTTTCTTCTGTGTAGTTTCGAATGTTTTTATTCGAAAATCTAATTCGAACGTTAGATTCGAACAAAAAAATTCGATATGTTCCCGCAGAAAATATTCACACAAAAACAAAACAGAAAAGCATTTTTCGATCATTTTCGATCCAGAAGTTTTGTTTTGAAGAGTTGCAGATTTTTCAGAGATGTAAAGTTTCTAGATTGATAATTCAAAATGCAGATGGTGTACAGTATTGTTTCGATAGACAAGAAACCCTTCATCATTGGATTAATCAGATTGATAACATTCAGTCTTTTTCTATGTTTTTGTTTCGATGCATGGAAAAGAATAGCAGAGGAGGAAAGGAGTCCCATGATGGAAATGTATGCTTGTAATAATGGTTAAAGAACAACATTTTTTCAAGAGTAATACAATTTGGATACTTTCTTGATTATCATCAAGCTTTAAATGTTTTGAATTTTAGAAGGAAGATGTAATAATGATTGTTGAGTTGAAAATTCAAGGACGTACCTCGTCGAGAACGAGAATTAGGAGAGAACTTTTATAAAAATCACTCGTCATTTGGTTTAATACAAGACATTTCACTTCCCTTGCTATGTTATGAGAAATTTTATTGGCAAACATTCAAGAATCTCAAGTTTTTTTGTATGCATGGTCCATGGATAAAAAACTGTTTGGTTTTATCACACGAACGAATTTTATACGAAAAGCTGAAAATATTTGGGTGGTCTCAAGTAGTTTTATAATTTCTTAGTTCATCAGATTTGATTTTAGTGTCTTTTATGGAAGAACTCCAAAGTAAAAGTTAATCTGAAAATATTTTTGTTGCGTTTTCCCTTTGACTCCCAAGTCAGTTTCTCCGAAAGTCAGTTCTTTTCGGCTGTTTTGTTTTGATTTTTCTCCCGCCGCTTACCCAGTCCCCCAAAAGTCAACGCGGTCATATTTCCATACTAGAGAAATATGAAATATCGCAAATATCTCGATGCTCTCGACCAATCAAAACGCTGATATTTTTTTGGGTCGGCAATAAGAAAGAAAAATGCCGACTAGGTAAAATAATGTACAAGTAAAGAAATCCCTTCATAAAAATATGTCTTAATCTGACTTAGGTATTTATAAACTAGGGAAAAATATCACCATATGAAAGAACGATATGTACATGAAATTACTTACAAAATATTGTCCAAATACTATCCCCAAATGTTTGTGACTCCAAGTAAAAGTAAAATCAACTCTGTAATGAATTCAGATCTCATGAAAGTAGAAGTATTTTGCTCACATCTCGAGAATGATAATCTCACTCACGTCTCTTGTAAAAGTAATTCTGATCTGATTTGAGTGCGTGAAAAAGGCGTAGAAAAAATGATACTTTATAGAAAAACGTGATAAAAATTAATTAATTACGCACGAGCGAGCGCAGCGAGCGAGTGCGATTCTTTTGGCAAAATCGCGGGAAAAAAGCTGATATGCGGGGTGATAAAATCGATTTTTCAGCTTTTTTAGCCTCGTTTCCATTCAGACTTTCGTCGTCGTGTGCAACTGTCTTAAGTCCCAATATGGAGAATTGTCGCCTGCACCCGACTGTCTGTTGGAAGCATTACGTAATGGATTTTTTCCAGATCTCTTTTTAAGTCGAGCTCCGGCGTCAAAAACAGTAGAGTATTTTTATTGTAGGATGAAGACGTCATTTCTTCAAGAAACGTCGCGAGAAAATATGGGCACGGCGCTCCATCCTCCTTGTCAATCGGGAAACGTCGCCCGGCTCGGAAGCGTATTGTTGATCGGACCATACTGCTCTCCAACAGTCAAAATAAAGATGGTGGCAAAAATAAACAACTGGTTGCTACTGTCTTTCGCTATTTTTCTTTGGTTTTTATGCTTTAATGAGTTGAATTGGATCATGATTTTTGTATGATTGTTACAAGAAATGGTTGATGATGAAGTTCTTTATTATTCCTTCCTGGATTTGCGATGTTTCGTTTGGTTTGGCATGCGAGATTGTGCAATCTCTTGAAAAACAGGACATCTTATCAACTTTCACAACACAACAAACTAACTTCAATTTTGCCCGTATATTTACACAAATTCTAACAAGGCAGGGGACTGAATATTTGTCGATAAATCTGACCATGTTATATTTGAAAAATTAAAACCTACTTAACATCGAAAAAGTTTGAACTCACTTTTTTATATATCGTTTATGATGGTCAGACAGATGGTAGATATCTAGATGTGGCACCCAAAGCCAAGGAAATGGTTGTGGTTGGATTTAAAATTTAAACCCAGAGCAAAATTTACTAATTGATACAGTACATTGATGATTGAATTTCCCTTTGTGTTTTAAAATGCATTTTAAACGTGGAAAACTTTTGGTTGTGAATTTGGACATTTTCTTGCACGTGCGTTTAAAACGTGGAAATTATTGCTGTGGACATCTTCTTCCACGTGCGTTTAAAATGTTGAAAACTTTTTGTTGTGAAGTTGGACATTAACTTCCACGTGCGTTTAAAACGTGGAAATTTTTGCTGTGAATTTGGACATTTTCTTCCACGTGCATATAAAACGAGGAAAACTTTTGCTGTGAATTTGGAAATTTCTTCCACGTGCGTTTAAAACGTGGAAATTTTTCCTGTGAATTTGGACATTTTCTTCCCCGTGAGTTTAAAATGTGGAAAACTTTTGTTTTGAACTTGACATTCTCTTCCATGCATTTAAAAATGTAGAAAAATGTTGCTGTAAGGCAAAAATAAAAAAATGTAGTGTCGGAATGCGGGTGAAGGAAAAAAGCTTTCATGCGGCCGGCCAGAAAAAAAATTTTTATTTGATTTTTTTGATAACTTTTTTAAGTAATAAGATCATTGAAATAGAACTTTAAAGGTAACTTTTATGTACAAACAGTAAGAAGTAAGCCCTGAATATACTATAATGTATCAACTACTAACAAACAAATCTTGACAAATCCAACTTGATTTTTTTTATAATGAACTATATTGATGAACCCATAGTCTGCGGACGGATCAGAAAATTATTAATTTTCACCTGGCTGGTTTCCGAAAACACTACTTTTTTTTATTTGCGCCTCAATTGAAAATTTTTTCAAGCAATATCCTGACATGACGACTTTTTTTCTTTTTCATATTTTTGGAATTTATGATTGCCAATTATGTGACATTTTTTGCTTTTGCAGCATGCTTTTGAAAATTATAAAATGCCTTCTGCTAGGGGAATTTTTTCCTTTCGACGTTCTTTCAGATTATGAAAATGTTTCCCAGTATATATGAGATTTGTTTTTTCTTCTTTTGCATTACACTTTTTTTAATATAAGAACCAGTAAAATTTTTCTGAGCCTCGACTGTTCTTTTTTTTTTTTTTTTGCACTTTTGAGCCTCTATCATATCATATTCTTATTAATAGGATGTAAGTGAGGTATTTTAGGCATTATACCCAATTTTTATTACTTTGACCCCTAAATTGCTTGAAATTGAGTAGTTTTCAGGCTCAGCATTGTTCTTAAATTGTTCTTATTTTTTGGCGATTTTGAGCCTCGTTGTTCTTATAAAATTGTTCTTATATTTAACAAAGTGTATGTTGGAAATTATGAAATTGTTTCCCTGTTTTGAAAGTTTTTTACTTTTTGGCATGCATTTCAAAAAATATAACTTTTGGATGCTATAATTTTTTACCTTTTTTTCAATATTTTATATATTTTACCTTTTCTCCAATATTTTATATATATATTAAACCTTTTTTCTAATATTTTATATATGGGAGTATATGCAAAATATTTCATCTATTTTGAAAATATAAATTTTCCTTTGGTTTTCTTATTGTAAAATATTCTCAATTTTTGATAAACAAGATCAATTTTTGTAGATATACATTGCCCCTGATTTAAGAAAAAGAGAAAAGAGAAAAAGACGAAACGAAATTCCGTTACTTTGCACAAAGTATCATAAGTTAAGACATTTTTTTTCTCAAAAAATCCTTATGATCTCATTTTAAGTCGAAATTTTAAGATATTTGAGTTGAAAAAACTTCAAAAAAGCAGTTTGTTTTGAAAATAGAATATCAACTTTCTTTTGGTTCACCAGAGTTTTTACATGTTTAAAATGCATTGATAGAAGTTTTCCTTGCTCTCGTGACAATCATGAAAATTACCAAAGAAGGTTTGTTCACCACGCAAGTATCGCGAAAATAACCCAAATCATGCCTCGAATTATTTCCCGATCACGCATCACGCAAACGGCTGGGTACTACTTTTTAAAATTGTATCGTAAAAAATGGCTAACTTTCTCATTCCCGGGAAAACATACCTGCCCCATCTCCGGGATCTTTTCGCTTCTAGGCGTCTCCGGCAAAAATCGTGTTAAATCTACTTTTGTTGCGTTTTGGTTCTTTTCCGTTGTACACTAGTAATCGGAAAGTTTCGCTGGGAATATAAGGAAGTTTAGCAATCCTACGGTATGTAGTGTAAAAAACCTTTCGCTTGCGAACACGAGATTTTCGTATCGTGCGTAACCCCTTTTACAATTGATTAAAGATAATTATCATCTTGTCATTATCGAGCTCATACGTCACAACCAAAACAAATCAATTATAAGCACATTATCCAGAAACATACGTGGCAGTTGAACCCGACTGGTTTTTTCGGCTGCGCGCCAACAAAAAGTTTCATGGAATAATCCGCCATTTTTCATTACGTAATCTTTTTTACATCATAAACTCTACGGGTGCCGTAACTTTCCTTCTTTTCAATTCCACGTGAAGAGAGAAGAGCTGTTGAAAGAATTTTTGGAATTTTTTCTTGTTTTAAAAATTAATTAAAAATGAACAAGCTCATGTGGAAAGTTTCAAAGGATTGAACATCAGATTATCAGGTACTATCTTTTCTTACAACTTGATCCTTGCCTTTCGTGCTGTTTCTAGGATATGGGAGTAAAATAGAAGTATTAAGGTTATAGAGGACTAGCCTTTGCTAAAAAGTCTTGAAAAGGAAGGAAACATATAGAGTCGATATTCTACGTGGATAGCCCAGTAATCTAAGACTTTAAGACAGACTTTCAATTTTTTCATGGTGTCAACAGCCTGACAACTTGACTATCTAATGAACAAACCTTAGCGGAACATGGACCATGGGGGATGAGGGGAGGAGACAAGGAGAAGTGGTTCGAAACTTGGACCCCTCCCTCCTGGATTATGACACTAATGCCTTAGCCTACTCGTCAATCTCTCCTCAAAGATATAAATTATAGGTTTGAAGGCTACCAAAGTTAAAACATAAGATGAAGATGTTTGGCTATAGAAAGCATTATTGGTAAGGTGTAAAATAATGATTAGTTTAGAAATATTTGTTCAGCTGATTAGGAATGGGACTTTATCTGGGTTCTTGACTGCTTGTCTTGAGACTGTAACTTTGATTTTTTCCCTGGCATTTGTTTTAAGTCTTGTTTTTCGATTTGTGGTGGTGGGGGCCGTCGACAAACGATTTTCCTTTTTTTTAATGGCTTTTGGCCGTAAGGGGTGGGAGGGGGGTCACTGCAATCCCGTTAAAAAAAGTTTGAAAAAAAGGGAAAGTCTCACTTACAAATTTCATCAGTCCAAAAAGTAGAAACATGTGAAGAAAGGCTAAGACCAAAGAAACCACACGACATTCACCTTATTCCCGATCACCAATTAATGCTTTAACGAGAAAAATGACTGATCACATGACTAAAGTCGTCAATTTTTTCCTCCGCCTCAGTTGACTCCTTGCTCCACCCATCCCACCCTGACTTGCAGCGGGGCTTGGAGTTTCAAAATTGAAAGGTCACGACTCGAAACCACATGTCTATTCCGTGCGAAAAGAAGAACTTTGAGGATTACAAATCGCAAGAACATGGCGGCCATGGACCAGTGAAAGTTTTTTACTTTTGAAGATTTTTTTTGGCTGCTAAGGCAAGGGGGGAGGGGTCTGAACCCTAACAGCCTCAGGCCGTTTAAAAAAAGGAAAGTCATTTGTCGACGACGTCTTGATTCAATTGCCTTCAAATTTGAATGATTTTATTGGTTGGCTATTTAATTTTCAACTTTTTCAGTTAAGTTTGACCCCTGATTTCTGTGTGATCTTCTGAGGAAGAAAAATATTTACGGACACATCCCAGATTTTTTAACAAATACATAGAAGCCGAATACCATTTGTGAACTATACAAATCAAACTTTTCCTGAATTTCTAAGTTTGGTAACTGTTGATTTTACCCAATCTCACGATTGTCTGTTGTAATATTTTGACTTTTTTCAAATATTAATTTTTTTGATTTGAATTTTTTTTTTTACTTTTTTGAGAAATCTTTTGATTTTTTCGAAGACAAAACTTCCAAAATGGTCAAGAAGTGTGTGATGAAAATCAAAGAACAAAAGCTTCTGACTCCATCATTGATAGTTTGCTTGAATGATCAATAAAATCAATCAATGAGTTTCAATCACAATCAACTAACTACTATTAGTTAGAAATTAACTTTTCTTTTACAGCATTGAGCAAGTTCATATTGTCATCTAGTTGGGAGAGTTCATATACTCTTTATTTTGTTGTGAGCATTCAGAATATAGCTTTCAGTTAAAACAATAGTAAGCCAGTATTAAAGGAATTACAAACTCAAATTGCACCGGTCTGAACTACTTCATAATTTTAGATCCCATACTACTTCACACAGAGTTGAATACAATTGGTTCCGTGGTAGCATTATGCGGCCATGTGCCTTTTGTTCTCAACTCTGTGTGGTAAAAGTTCTATGTGATCGCCAATCTAAAATAAAACCAAGACAGATTGCACTGGTCTGAACTACTTCATAATATTAGATCCCATGCTACTTCACACAGAGTGGAATACAATTGGTTCCGTGGTAGCATTATGCGGCCATGTGCCTTTTGTACTCAACTGTGGTAAAAGTTCTATGTCATTGCCCATTAAAAATATAAGACTTGGCAAAAAAACTCACAATAAATTACACATAAAATATAACCAACACAAATCGCACTGGTCTGAACTACTTCATAATTTTAGATCCCATACTGTAGCAGGGCAGGACCGCTAGGGATGTTTGTAACACGTGATTATTGTGATATGTAATTGAAGTGTTCAAACTGAAATGAATACAAAGAAAATAATTTAGAAAAATTGACAATTTGACTAAATAAATGAAAACTAGGAATGATGATGCTAATTAGTGAAAATGGCTAATTAGTGAAAAATGACTAATTAGTGAAAAAAAATGTCTAATTAATGAAAAAATGACTAATAATCAAACAAAAAAGGCACGAAACGTGAACAAGGTAGAACCACAGCTGTGACCGCCAAGAAGCCTGAGCACGAACGTGCGAATGAGAATGGCGAAACGAGTACACAGCTGAGAAGACCATGAAACCAGGGCACGAACGTGCAATGCAAATGAAAAATGAAGGCCAGCAAATGAACTGAACTGAGCCAAAATGAAAACAAGGCAAGGCCAATGATAAGGAAAAGGACTAAACGATCCAGAGAGCCTGAGCACGAACGTGCGTGAGTGCAATGAAAGTCCAATGAAAAGAAGAAAGTAAATGAAAATCTAAGTTTTGAATAAATATTTTTGTAAATTTTCTGAATTTATAAATGTCAAATAACTAGAATAAATGCTTACCAGATTGCCCAAGTGTAGTCACTGTGTGAAAACTGCCATGAAAAATGTACTTGAATGTGAATTGAAATCAAAGTAAAACGATATCAAAATGTCAAACTCAAAAACATGTCTCAACACCATACGTCTTATCTCTCTAAAAGCTCTCGTGTAACTGAAGTGAGAGTGACAAAACAGAAAATGTGACTATGGGCGAAAAGAGTCTCAAGGGACGATGACGTAATGAAATATGTATTAATGTTGCGTATATGAAATAATTGATTTTATTAATGATATACTAATGACTTTTGAAGTCATTTGAGAGTCCTTTAACACTGCCCCCGGGCAGATGCAAAAGTCACTTAGTCAAGTTAAACATTTCATTTAAACCATCCACCAGATCAACTTCATCCACTTCATGGATAACTACTAACTCACGAACTGCACGATTCGTCTCGCGGAACACGCTTTCGTTGTGATTCTTGTACGCGACTTTGACTTTCCGAACTTTTGAATCTCGTCTTGGGAATAACTCTCGAACGATACCGTACTGATATGTGGAGTTGATGAGGGAGTCATTCTTGAGGAACAACACGATGTCGCCCACCATGATGTCTCTGTTGTTGATGAACCATTTGGGCTGGTGAGTGATTTTTGGAACATGGTTGATCAGCCAGTTGTCAAACCAAGTGTCGAAGATTTCGGTGTTGGTTTGAAGGATTTTCGATGGATTCTTGGAAACGATGAGTGGTTCGGTAGGACTACGATCATTGTTACGCCCAAGCTTGAGACGGTTCGGTGTGATGAGATCCATTGATTCGTAATCGGATACAATGCCATTGAGTGCCAAAGGCAGGTCGTTCATGGAGTTTGCTACTTCCGATGATAGTGTCTCCCATTGCAGGATCGATAGTCTCCTTCCTTGGAATGATTTGTTGATTGATGATTTCACTTCTCGTATCTTACGTTCAACCTTTCCGTTATAATTATGTCCGCCGACAGGGCAAACTTCGAAATTCATCTTGACGTCGACGTGAAGGCGGTTTTTGAGATCTTTGAACGAAATCCTTGAATCGTCACAGCCTTTGACCATTTGGCTGCCTTGATCGATGAACATATTCATTGGATAACCGTTATCACAAGCGAAGCGAGTAAGGGAAAGTAGAAAAGATGGCGTGATGTAGTCGTCCATTGTCTTGATCGAAATGGTGGAAGTTGTGGAGCAACAAAAGATCGTCAACCAAATTTTGATCGTTTTGCGTTTGTTGAATGAACTGTATGCTTGAAATGGTCCGGCTAGATCACATTGATTGTTGTAGAATGCTGGTGCAATCGTCATGCAGGAGTTTGGAATCTTCCCCATCGAAACCATGCGTTGTTTTTCGAGATAACGACACAGTTTGCAGGCTCGTTTGATCTTCTTTGTGACCTCACGACCTTCAATGATGTGGGCGACTTTGGATGCATAACGTAATGTCGATTCGATTCCCGAGTGCTTGACGGTCTTGTTAAACCAGTGAACCTCTTGTAAAATGGCGTAGGAAAGTGGTGAATGCTTTTCCAGGATCGGTACACAAAAGACAGTTTGATGGAGATCTTTCATGACACGAGTCATTGGTGTAACGATGTTGATGCTTTCGTTTGGAAGAATGCGACCGGTGTAAATGAGTATACCGTCCACTTCAGTTGAGATACGTTTGTATTTGTTAGGGCTGACGAATCGTTTGATCTCATTGGTTCCCTTGTGCCAGAAGTAAGCTTCCGCTGATTTGATGTGAACTTCCATATCGTCCAATTTGATGATAAGCTGATGACTGTTGGTATTGGACGCACGTCTTTGTTGAGCTAAATATCTAAGTTTTTGCAGATATTTAAATACGAGAGCAAGGATTCTGATAACTTTGGTGAAACGAAATCTGTTGGGGTCTATCAAGTATTTCGAGAATGAGTAGCGTTCGCTCACTTCGGCAGGAAGTGACGAATGTCCAGAAGTCTTCGTGAATGAATGATGTTGGTTGCTCTCGAAGGTAGCCTCTTTCTTCATTTGGGTAAGGTCAGAAGAGTTAAGAGTAATCTGACTCACCTTTTTGATGGGGAAGTCCTTGACATCAGTTGACATCCAGGAATCACCGTTGATCCATCTCGAACTGTTGTTGATGTCGAACAGCTTGCAACCACGACGTGTTGGAAGGTCGGCCAACATTTGCTTTGTGTTGATGTAGTACCAATTTTCGGATGACGTGAAGCGTTTGATTTCAATGATTCGATTACGTACAAATGGCTTTAGAGTGATCTCGTCGTTGCTGATCCAGTGCAGATTGATTGTACTATCAGTTAGTTTGATTGATCAATCATGTTTTGATTTGAGTGCACGTCTGACGACCTCAACAGTATGGGCATTGAGCACAGCAGCAATGAGCTCTGCACGTGGTTGTGTTGTCGGTGAGATGACTTTGGATCTCGAGAAGATGAGTTGCGAGGAATATTCGCCATTTTTACGGAGCATTCGTGCGTAGATAGCGACAGCTGCCATTTGTTTGCTAGCACCCCCAAAATCGACAGTGTTGATGTTCAGATTGACTGCATCTGGAGGAACGATGGTTCTTTGATACCGGATATTCTTGATTTCTTGCATCATGGTAAAGTCATCTTCCCAGATCGGTCTGAGATTGTCAGGAATGGCATCGTCCCAACTGAGTCCAAGATCGACAAGGTTGCGAAGATCAAGCTTGAATGAAGCGGTGATGGGTGTCAATTTGCCAGTGATGTCGAATATTTCACCAACTTTCGAAACGCAATGACGTCGAGTGAGCTTTGATGGTATTACGCCGACTTGAATGGTTGGCTTTTTACCACGATGCTTTTTGGCAAAATTTAATTCGGTTACGTCGATGGCAATTTGATCTGATTTCGGATACCAAATGAGACCACCAACGCCGATTGATTCTCCATCTTTGGTCAAGGATGCTGGAGGATCATCACCACTGAATGTGAAACCTTTCAAACCGAACCCTCCCCGACTGAGAGCGATTTCCATTTGGTCGGCTCGTTGTTTTGAGGTTTGATCATCAACTTCACCAGACATGCAATCGTCGACGTACAAGTCTTCGTTTACGATTTGGTCAACTTCTGGGAATTCCTCTTTCGACAAGGATGAGGTTTGACGAATGCCTCTTTCGGATTGATTGCCACTTGATCGCACACCGTATATCAACGTCTTTATCACTTTCTCTTCAGGTGGCTGGTTGATGTCGAGTGTGTCGTGCCATAAGTATCGTTGGTAGCACCAGTGATCAGAGCGTAGCTTGACGGAATTATACATTTTGGTGACATCGGTATGGAAGGCGGATCTGTGAGTGTACCACCTGATGAGGATTTCCACCAATTTGTTCATTCCATTGGTTCCTTTGGCGAGGATTGAGTTTAAGCTATATCCACTACTTGTTGGCTGTGATGCATCGAACACAATTCTGCATGGCGTTGTTAGCGAGCTGAGTTTCCATACAGCCCGCCATGGAATGTAGTTTTGGATAGCGTTTGATGACAGTTGATCTTGCTGGTCCTTTGGAAGATTATTGACGTAATCAACGTGTCCAAGTCTTTGAAGCTTACGTTCGGATTCTAATACATCTGACTTGTCCTCTGGATGACGATTAAGCTTTGAAACTTGTTGATTGTAGACTTTCAGTGCCCTAGAACGGTTGGGCACCAAACGAGTGATGGGATCTTGGATGAATGGTAGTGTTGCGATCGTCACTTGCTCGTCGGATTTTACGATGATTGATTTATTGATGAGTTCTTGTTCGACCTCTTCACGAATGCTTGTTGCCTCTATTGATCCATTGGACTTACAATCGACACAAGAACGACATTTGGTGCAACGATAGGTAACTTCACTGCCGGCACTTTCAGCAATGTCGAACGTTGATTGTTGGCCAGGATACGAGTTGTTGGAGACTTGGTAGGTGCGAGTTGTGCACAGAAGTGGAACGTCTGGGTTGAGTTGGTAACCAGTTTGATAAAGTCTGAATTGTTTAGAAATGAAATCACTCTTACCAGTCCTGTGGAATTCATTGTTGATCATGGTGAACAATTGACGAGGACCACCAATAACTCCACGACTGCCACATGAGCTGCGAAATATGGATTGGTAAATTGTTAATCCTGAAGGCATCTGGAACACGAACTTTGGGAAATAACGGAGATATCTGATTCCAATCATTAAATCGACGTCTCTTCCAATGGTAGGTGGTAGCTTTGGAAGTTGCGATGGATCACCTCCAACTTTCTTGTAGGCTTCGTGGACGTCATGCTCGACTTGGCCGTTCAAATAGTAGGTTGGAAATGTTGAGGTGATTTTGTCCAGTGATATTCCAACAAATGTTGCATCAGATCCGTCATGGGTTGGGATCTTGACTGAATAAACGTTTGTTCGTATTGGAGTTGTAACACCTCCGACTCCACCCAAGTTGATAGGAATTTGGCACTGCAATTCGGCACCCAGTGATTTGACTGATGACGTACGAACGATGAAATCGTCACATCCAGAATCGTAGAAAATCAGATACGGTTTATGGTTGATGGTGACTTCTTAAAACTGGAAGATGGCTGATTCGTCCACAGAATCCTTTGGGGATCTGGTTTGGAACGATGAAATTGCAATGAAGTTGGAGATGTTTTTGGAGAACTCTGGCATGTTATTACGTTTGCTGATGCACCTCAGCTTGAATCGCTCGAGTTGGTTGACATTTTCTTGATCCCTCTTGTGCTCTTCACATACAAGCACGTGTTTCTTGATGGTGAAGTTGTCATGATCTTTGTGTCTGCATATGAATTGACGTTGACATTTACCTTCCTGATGCTTGCCAGTATCGACGTGGGCACCAGGGAAGAGACATTGGTGACACAAATGTTTACGTTTTAGGATGGAAAAGCGTCCAGAAGGTGACATATCTGCAAATTCCTTGCAGACAAAGTATTGGATCAGCTTGTTTCCTTTTGGTCCAATGGTTGTTGGATGATCCCTTGAACCACAAATGGCGCACTGAGTTTGATCGTCTGGAATTGGAATTGAAGGATCTCGAATGCTTGGATGCGAATGCTGACCTCTTGGTAGCTTGTCAGTGTCTAGCGATGTCAGGAGTTGCTTTTGCTGTTGAACTTTTAAGTCTCTCTCTAAAAATTCTATCAGTTGAAACCAAAGTTCTTTACCCTCTAAATCTTGGTCGCAAATAGACTGCAAATAGATATTTTCGAGACTGGATAGCTCTTGCAGTTTATTGTTCAATAAAATGTTTGTGTTACCGAATGATGACTTTAGACGTTTCCAGATTTCGTCAATGTTCGTTTCAGCTTTCACGATTGACAGGGCTGGATCCTCTAAATAATTGTTGCGAAGAAGGTCTGGCATGTAGCATCTTGGAGTATGGCGTTTGTGGAGCTTCTCAAACTCGGTTTGGAATGAGTAAATGTCTAGTTTTGAGTCGAATCCACTGAATTTCTGCAGTTTGATTTTCAGGATCGAATCTTTGAATGTCGAGTGTTTATCGATCTCTCTGTCGGCAAGCTGCTTTTTGACGTTGGTTGAGAAGGTTTGAAGAGAAGTAATCAAACGTGAATACTTCTGCTGTAGCATTGTGACTGATGGCTCCTTAGTTGTCCCAGTTGTGTCTCTGATAAGGACTTTGAGTTCGATTGCTATCTTCTCCATTGACTTCTTGATATCGGGAATATCTTTGCTTGCAGATTGGACGACAGTGTCTGTTACTTCATTGAAATTGATGTAAAGTTGGGATTCTATTAATTTTTGGGAGTGATCGACATTTTTGATGGAAAACTCGATCGATTTCGATTTCGCCTCTTTAGATGAATTCTCGACGAATTCTCGTTGATCACGTTTGGTTTGCTTTGCATCAGTGATGTACATTTGCTAGAGATTGCTGAGTCGTAGGTTTCGAAAAGCGTTTTGTCGATGGAGTCATTCGGCACTTTGATGAAGAGGTGACGTAGAGTTGATCTCATTGATCCAATTTTTGAAATGTTGTCATCGATCTCCTCTGGTGGTGTTAAACCGTCAATAGCAGATTCGATGATGAAGTCTTTGATTTCCTCCAGGATGAGGGTGATTGAGTTGATCACATGTTGAAGCTCATCAGCCACGACTCCTGCAGTGGCTCCGGTGAGATCAGGTTTGAGATGCTTTGTACCGTCCTCACTGAACATTTTGTAATCGATACGTTTCTTGGATCGTAACAGCATGAAGATTGTTAATGGTGCGACATGATTGGTTTGAATGAGTTTCTGATTGAATTGAGAGTCTGTGATTCGAGTATCTGTTTGAATGTAGCAGGGCAGGACCGCTAGGGATGTTTGTAACACGTGATTATTGTGATATGTAATTGAAGTGTTCAAACTGAAATGAATACAAAGAAAATAATTTAGAAAAATGGACAATTTGACTAAATAAATGAAAACTAGGAATGATGATGCTAATTAGTGAAAATGACTAATTAGTGAAAAAATGACTAATTAATGAAAATGGCTAATTAGTGAAAAATGACTAATTAGTGAAAAAAAATGTCTAATTAATGAAAAAATGACTAATAATCAAACAAAAAAGGCACGAAACGTGAACAAGGTAGAACCACAGCTGTGACCGCCAAGAAGCCTGAGCACGAACGTGCGAATGAGAATGGCGAAACGAGTACACAGCTGAGAAGACCATGAAACCAGGGCACGAACGTGCAATGCAAATGAAAAATGAAGGCCAGAAAATGAACTGAGCTGAGCCAAAATGAAAACAAGGCAAGGCCAATGATAAGGAAAAGGACTAAACGATCCAGAGAGCCTGAGCACGAACGTGCGTGAGTGAAATGAAAGTCCAATGAAAAGAAGAAAGTAAATGAAAATCTAAGTTTTGAATAAATATTTTTGTAAATTTTCTGAATTTATAAATGTCAAATAACTAGAATAAATGCTTACCAGATTGCCCAAGTGTAGTCACTGTGTGAAAATTGCCATGAAAAATGTACTTGAATGTGAATTGAAATCAAAGTAAAACGATATCAAAATGTCAAACTCAAAAACATGTCTCAACACCATACGTCTTATCTCTCTAAAAGCTCTCGTGCAACTGAAGTGAGAGTGACAAAACAGAAAATGTGACTATGGGCGAAAATAGTCTCAAGGGACGATGACGTAATGAAATATGTATTAATGTTGCGTATATGAAATAATTGATTTTATTAATGATATACTAATGACTTTTGAAGTCATTTGAGAGTCCTTTAACACATACTACTTCACACAGAATTGAATACAATTGGTTCCGTGGTAGCATTATGCGGCCATGTGCCTTTTGTACTCAACTCTGTGTGGTAAAAGTTCTATGTGATCGCCAATCTAAAATAGAACCAACACAAATCGCACTGGTCTGAACTACTTCATAATTTTAGATCCCATACTACTTCACACAGAGTGGAATACAATTGGTTCCGTGGTAGCATTATGCGGCCATGTGCCTTTTGTACTCAACTCTGTGTGGTAAGAGTTCCATGTGATCGCCCAGCTAAAATAGATCCAAGACAAATTGCATTGGTCTGAACTACTTTATAATTTTAGATCCCATACTACTTCACACAGAGTGGAATACAATTGGTTCCGTGGTAGCGTTATGCGGCCATGTGCCTTTTGTACTCAACTCTGTGTGGTAAAAGTTCTATGTGATCGCCCATCCAAAATAGAACCAAGACAGATTGCACTGGTCTGAACTACTTTATAATTTTAGATCCCATACTACTTCACACAGAGTTGAATACAATTGGTTCCGTGGTAGCATTATGCTGCCATGTGCCTTTTGTACTCAACTCTGTGTGGTAAAAGTTCTATGTGATCGCCAATCTAAAATAGAACCAAGACAGATTGCACTGGTCTGAACTACTTCATAATATTAGATCCCATGCTACTTCACACAGAGTTGAATACAATTGGTTCCGTAGTAGCATTATGCGGCCATGTGCCTTTTGTACTCAACTCTGTGTGGTAAAAGTTCTATGTGATCGCCAATCTAAAATAGAACCAAGACAGATTGCACTGGTCTGAACTACTTCATAATTTTAGATCCCATGCTACTTCACACAGAGTTGAATACATTTGATTCCGTGGTAGCATTATGCAGCCATGTGCCTTTTGTACTCAACTCTGTGTGATAAAAGTTCTATGTGATCGCCCATCAAAACAGAATAGAATGTTTCAAACTTTCAGAAAACAATTAAATTAATATCTTTCATAGAGAAAGTAAGGTAGGATAGCAGAATAAAAACTTTTCTGTTTCTTGCTATTCTCAAGAGTTAACTACAAGCCATATCAATTATCGGTTAGACTGGACTTAAAAAATTGTTGTTTTGCCGTCACCCGACCGACCCTTCCTCGAAACCTGTCGACCCAAAAAAATTTATTACCATTTTAAAGAAGATTTTTTTCCTTCAAAAACTTTTCAAACAATAAAAAATCAAAACTCGTATCTTGTTTGTCTCAAGCATAAGAATCGTAAATTCCCTGCTAGCACTTCTTTTTTTATTCAAAATTACCTAAATGTAAACAAACTGTCAACCATTCCATGAACGAAAAATTTCAAAAATTGCCAAAATAAAAAAAATTCCGACCGACCGACCCACTTCCGAAATCTAGGGTCGGGTGACGGCAAACCAACAATTTTTTAAGCCCCTCACATCCACCACTGCTAGAATTCATTTTAATAGAATTTTCACTAACCCACTCACTTATCTATATTTTAGGCAATGAATTCAATGTTTGAAAATTTAGGCGATTGGTTTAAAAGTTGTCTTGTTGCAAGACAAGACAAAGGGATTCGTGTAGATGATTTAATAGACTCTTATAAGGACTATGCCAGGTTAGATTTTGTTGATAAATCCCTTTTCTTTGATGCTCTAAAGGATTTATTGAAAGCCCTGAGCTTCAATCCCAGATTTGTCAAGAAAAAATGTAGGGGTAAACGCTGCCTTGTTTTAGACCAGTTTGACTTTAAAGACAAGGCAGCTGTCATCGGCCTAATGAACAAGGAATCTACCAATTTAAAAACTTCATATGACGAACAAAATTTGAAAGATGACAACACGAGGGTTGCTACTTTTGATCTACATCGTGTGTCAGTTATTACACACTCCAAATCTTTGGAGTCATTTAATGCAGACAATACTAAAAATAGTGCAATAGGCCATCAGTCAGTTATGTTGTCTAGTACTGATTTTATTAACCAAGAACAATCAAGTCAAAAAAATGACAAAAGTATTATTGAAAAAAGCACAGGTGTAAACGAAAATGACATTTCTGATATAGAGGGCAATTTTGAAACCATTTCTGTGGACAAGTACAGAACTAGTTCTCCCACTAATCGGTGTATTCCTCCAAAAACAAGGCAAACAGTTAAAGCAAATTCTAAAAATTTGTTTGGCTATTTTACAGCAACTGAAAATATTTGTGATGCATCAAAGGAGGTTATTTCTTACACTGCAAAATCTTTCCCGTTTTGTCAGGAAAATAAAGAGTTGCCTTTTTATGAAAACTTGATTTTTTCACGCCATTTTCAAAATTACAAAACTGTTACAACTGTTAACTTACCTACTAAGCATGATTCGCTTGAGACTCTATTGGTAGAAAACCTTCAAAGTTATTCATAACCAAAGTAGAGAAATGAAAGAATGCATCCGAAGGGCAACAGAGACATCATCCAACATCTTTCTTCCAAAACTAAAAGCATTTTTGTGTTCTTCTTTTGTCCCTGTGCCAGTTGGAAATGTTGCTGCCTCAACGCTTGAATATTTAACAGAAGGTGATAAATTTCCTCAATTTACTCATTTAAATGATCCAAAGTCCAAAACTTTAAACCTTAATCTTAAATGTGAGATTTGTGAAATTTATTATGAGATTTTGAAAATTTCTGGGAAACGTGTCACAATGAAAGGTATGGGTAAACCTTCTGGCTTTCATCAAATTTATGAACATAGTATTACAAACCATCATAAAACTCCTTTAAACTGGTTAGCTAAACAAAATGAAACTTCTAGTCTCGAAATAAGTTCTATGGAAGATGACCCAACTTTGAAAAAGTTTTACAAAGAAACATTAAGTGGGAAGATTTCTAAACAACCCTGCTTTCATATTTGGGACAAAGATATTGTTGACAAATACAGGGATAACAATACGATTCGCACAAAAAGTACTCTAACACTGTTTTGTGAGAAAAAGTTCTGGAAAAATTGTGTGAACTTAAAAGGACATGAATACTGTCCAGTTTTCAAGAATTGGAAGCTGAAACACCATGAAGAATGGAGAAAGCTATGTGACGAATCAAGTGAATCCTCAAGACTTGTTTTTATCCCCGGGAAAACAACAACCCCAATTGAGACAGATGGATCTTTAAAAAGTATTAATCCCCCCTGTCTCCAATTTTCAGATCCTTTTGGGGAGCATCCTTACACTTGCAAAAATTGTGCATCCCATAAACAGTACCTGGGTCAGTTGAAGACAAAAAACGAAGGGGCAGCCCTCTTGGTTTCAGAGACAAGAATTGGTAGACCAGGATTTCGAACAGGTTATGCAACCAAAACTGAAATGAAGAACACTTAACTGATGTTAAAGCAGAAAATAAAGAATTGAAAGAAACAATTCGCTACCTTAATTCAAAAGGGGCCTAAGTCCAAGTACCCCCCAATTCAAAAGGGGTCCATTTTTATGAAAATTGAGATTTTTGGTTTTTCTGAATCTCTGGCTCACTAGCTTTCTTTTGATGTATCTGACATGAAAATTTTGAGGTTTAAAAGGCTAAAAGTTTTGACTTTTAGTTTTGATAAAAACCACGTTTAATTTTAAAAGGGCCTAAGTCCATCAATGTTTATGGACGTTAGGGCCTAAGTCCACAATTATCAAATTGCTAAATTTTAAAAAGGCCTAAGTCCATCACTGCTTATCAATGTTAGGGCCTAAGTCCAAAATGATAAAATTGCTAAATTTTAAAAAGGCCTAAGTCCATAAACAGGGCCTAAGTCCAAATTTTGATAGATTCTACTTAAATGAAAAGGGCCTAAGTCCATATAAATAAGCTGTAAAGGATACACTGGGATTAAATTTAGGATGCATATTCTGTGGTATATGACTGTTTTTTAGCTTTTAGCTATTTTCCTATAGATTTATTAACATTGCATTGCTAATTTTTTCAAAACATTGATGTCATTGCATTGCAAACCTAATCCAAATGTTTTTATTATGATGGCAGAATTTATGAGCTGTAGTTAATTATGGTGAAATCAATTTTGAGCTGGGATGAATGGTAGGAAATGTTTTGAACTGGAATATAATGGTGGAATGTTTTTGAAATAGAATCGATGGTGTTTTGTACTGAAATTCTATATTGCATTTTTTCTAAACCCAGTTTAGGGAGTGGGTGAATAAGACAAAAAGGAGACAGAGTATAAAGCCTGGGGGGTACTTAGGCAAAAATGGGTGCTGGGTATGTGCGGGTATGTGTGTATATGGGTCGTTTTTTTCACCTTTCAAAGTCTCTCTAAGGGTTACAAAAATCAGAAAATTTCCTATTAGTCTCTCTAAGGGTCTAAGAGTTTTAGGAAAATTTTCTCTAAAAAGTCTCTAAGGGTAGGAAATTTTTCGAAAATCGAAGAAAATTTCCCAAAAATGTCTCTCTAAGGGTCACTTTTTCACTAAAATTTGGTCTCTCTAAGGGAGACAATTATTAGTGGAGTTTAAGCACAATAAAATTTAATCTGATAGGCAGGATTTAATGCACAGGCTTGTTTCAGAACGAACCCCCATTTCAATGTTGGATTTTGAAATGCACTTCTTTTTAAAATAATAATTTGCAATTTGCTTCTTAGATTATGAAAACTCGCCAGTGTTCCTCCGTGATGTTTTTCTTGGAAACCAAACATCAAATTTGTCATTGGAAAAAATAGGTAATTTTGCAGTATATTAACTAAGTCATACTCTTGGATACCTAATAGTAATATATTGTGAATTGGAATTGGCAGGGACGTAAAACCTCCCAATATTATATACCTCTTTTTTGTATGAAAATAAATTTTGACACAGTCAAAACTTTCTTGAAAAAAGTATAAACACCAAATCTTTCATTTTCTAGTTACTGATGCGTTTGAAAATGGTGAGGGTGCTGCTATTTTGGAATCAGGTAGGAATTATTTGACACCTACTTAGTATTTTCTTTCTAGCGGGCAACACAAAAAATTTATTTGAATGACATTTTTTTCTGCAATTTTATAACAATTTTTTATAGATTCATCGTTCGAAATCGACAAGGAATTCCTTGACAAAGTACAAAGATTGGTGAGTACAATATTGTATGAATACTGTATTAATAATTCTTCAACACTGGGGAACAAGGCCACTTAGACTACATATTGAAAAAAAAAAGTTTTATATTTTCAGAAATCAATGAAATCCTTAAGTCACAGCTCAAAAACTTTCAATCTTTTGAATTTTTTTGGAAAGTTATCTTGGGTGGAAAATTAGGGTTTGTTTATTTAGGTGTTATCTATCTTTATCAGCATAGTAGGCATGTACTCTTTTGTGCTTAATTGTAGGGGGTGGAATAAGCGGGGAGGGTGGGTACTTTGGGGAAAAATTCATAAAATGGGGGGGGGGTCATTATAAAGTGAAATTGGGGTGATTTTTTTCTCCAAAATTGCAAAGTAACCCCCTACAAAAGAGTAGGCAGGTTATTTTACACCTTCATAAATATGTTCTTAAACCCAGCAACTTATTGTCTTTTTTCTTGTTTTTCAGACTTAAATGAAGACCTCTCAATAGCAGGAACCAGTTTTGGGCCAACTAGATTTGTTAGAACAGATAAACCGTCCACCGTTGAGCCCCCTGCAGATAAACCGTCCACCGTTGAACCCGCTGCAGATGAACCGTCCACCGTTGAGCCCGCTGCAGATAAACCGTCCATCGTTGAGCCCGCTGCAGATAAACCGTCCACCGTTGAACCCGCTGTAGATAAACCGTCCACCGTTGAACCCGCTGCAGATGAACCGTCCACCGTTGAACCCGCTGCAGATAAACCGTCCACCGTTGAGCCCGCTGCAGATAAACTGTCCACCGTTGAGCCCGCTGCAGATAAACCGTCCACCGTTGAGCCCCCTGCAGATAAACCGTCCACCGTTGATGAGTCAAACAAAGATCATGGTTTCTAATAATCTGAACATCTCCAAGGAAATTGCTGATTATAAAGGGGGGTACATTATAATATACCATTGCTTATTCTAAGCAATATTGTTGTATTATTTCTTATCTAAAAGTTTCAGATGATGCTACTAGGACATAACGTTGATCGATCTATTGAAATAAAGATTGACAATTTTATTATCAAAAACTCTGATTCAGTTAAGCTGCTTGGTATTGTGTTTGACTCCAAGTTATCCTTTGAATCTCATATTTCTAGTCTTTGCCATTCAGCAAACTACAATGTCATCAGATTCAACAGAATCAGAAAGTTAATCAGCTACAAACAATCTATTTTATTATTTAATGCTTTTATCATTTCAAAGTTTATGTATGTCCCTATTGTTTGGATGTTTTGTATGAAAACACTTTACCTAAAAATTCAGAAGGTTTTTGAGCGTGGAGCAAAAATTCTCAATTTAATCCCTCCTGAAACAGAGGATGTGCCTTTACGAAATCCTACGACTATTCATGAATTACACCTTCGCCAATTACTTTCTGAAGTCTTCAAATCTCAGAATCTTGGAAATCCTGTCTTCATGTCATGGCTGTTTCCGTCCCGGAAGATCGAACGTCACCTTCGTTCCAAAAATCTTCTTTCCGTCCCGGAAGATCGAACGTCACCTTCGTTCCAAAAATCTTCTTTCAGTCCGTAAAAAAGTCTTGACGGTACGCCCTGGCTTTAACTCTTTCCCATTTCGAGCTAGTATCTTGTGGAATAAACTTTCGGATGACCTTAAGAATTCCAAAGATATTTCCACGTTTAAATCTAGTTTGCTTAAGCTTAAACTTTTAGATCTCTGTACTTGTAATATTTGCAAAATTTACTGAACTCTATTTTTTCAATTTTTTTGTTGTTGTTGGTGTAAATTAGATATTTATCTATGGTAAACTAACTTGAAATAAATGGAATAAATAAATATCTTGCTATGACACACAAAACACAGTATTTCCTTCCTTCCTATGACACACATTGACTATTTGATAAGGATATAAAATATTATTTCGCTGGGGAACTTGGTGAATAGCAAAAATGTTTATGATTCTCTCTTTATTTATCTCAGGTCCCACCTACCATCTATCCGTTGGAGGAAAGACGTTGTTTGTAGCCAAAAAGGTACCTAACACTGAATATGTCCACAATGAGAAAATGAAAAAAGGCTATGAGAAATTTGTGATTGTATCAATTTATGCCCAGAGAACAAAATTATGGGAGAAATTTGATGAGGACAAACACTGTAAAGGAGCTTTTGTTATGTGGGATTCAAAAAACGTTAGAAAATCTAAGAAGAACTCAAACTACGATGTAACTCCAGCCAGTGATCCATCATTAACTAACATCAAAGAGTTTGAACGTGGTCGAAAACGAAAAAGGCAGGAGGAAAACTGGGAAAGAAGTAAAAAGAAGAAACTTAGAGCCACTGGTGAAACATACAGCCCTTACAAAAGTTTTCCAAACAGAAAAACAAATGCAAAAGCAAGGTCAATGGGTAAGCCTTGCAGTAACTGTAGGCTCGATTGCAATGCCAAAACATCTGAGGAGGCTAGAAAAAACTTATTTGACAATTATTGGACTCTGGGAGAAATCAACAAACAGAGACAGTATATTTTAAATTCACTGGAAATCGAAGCTCCTGTACGAAAGCGCCCAAGAAACGAAATCCACAATAATAGAAGTAACCCATTTAAATATCTTTGGAAGGGTCAACAGGTATGTCAGACAATGTTTCTATCAACATTTGACATTACACGAAAATTTGTGCGAAATGCAATCTCGAAAAAGGAAGAGGGCGATCTCGTTGCTGACGACAAGAGGGGAAAGAGTAAAACTAATATCAAATATGGTGAAGATGCATTAAATTTAGTGAAAAAATCACATCAAGCTGTTCCCTGTTATGGAAAGCCATTTTTGCCGCGAAGGAACAGAAAGACAATATCTTGCATCAAACTTGAACATCAGAAAAATGTTTGAGTTGTTTAAAATCAAACATCCGCATTCAAATATAGAGGAACATTTCTATAGAAAAGTATTTACAGAAAACTTTAATCTGGGGTTCCACATACCAAAAAAAGATCAATGTGATGTATGTTTAGAATATCGCAACGCTGTTGATAAATCCAATCTTAAAGAGAAATACGAAAACCACTTAAAAAACAAGGACCAGGCAAGAGATTTTAAGAATAAAATGAAAGAGAAAGCATCAAAAGACGAAACCATCTGTGTCTCAGCTTTCGATTTGCAGAAGGTTCTTCAAGTTCCCTTTGGGGAGCACTCTGACTTTTTTTATAAGAGGAAACTCGCGGTTTATAATTTAACAGTAACAGATTTGGTCACACGGACCACAACATGTTATGTTTGGAACCAAACTGTTGCCAAACGTGGCTCGAACGAAATTTCCAGTTGTCTTAAGCTGTATATCGAAAGCCTACCACCTCAAGTCAAAACAATTTATTTATTCGCTGATAACTGCCCGGGCCAAAATAAGAATCGTTTCATTATCCAAATGCTGACTCTAATGGCCAACAATAGAAATATTACAGTAAATCTTGTTTATTTAGAGAAGGGACACACCCAAAACATTAACGATACGGCCCATTCCGTTATTGATCGAGCGAAATCAGGGGTTAACATTCACCATCCTTCACAGTGGAATACATTGATCGAAAAAGCTTCACGAAAAAACCCGTACAAGGTGGTTCCTATGGGACTAACCGACTTTTTCAACTTCCAGACAGATTTGGCAGGCGTCTACAACCCGTTACTAAAAGATTCGACACCATGCACAGAAACAAATAAGAAGACCAAGGTTCATTGGCTCAAGATGCGGCATATTCAATCAGTTCCAAGCAACAATGGTCATATTTCCATAGGTGTCAGATATGATGTTTTATCACCCTTCACAAATGTGATTATTGGTAACCTGCCGAAGGGAACACGAGCTGGCCGAAAAGATTTAACACCGCCCTGTGTATGTTAATGTTAATGTATATATTCTTTAAAGTCGAAAAATGTGTACAAATCTGTACTAGCTTGAAAGCTAATAGAGTTCGACTGCCTATTTTACAAAATGAATCATTCATCATCATCTGTCAATGCCCAATCGCTGACGATTTCTTCTGTAGAGCATTTTGGTTTGTAATTTGAAGATATTTTTGTTTGGTTTTGTAATTTTTTAACGAGGCGTAGTTTTGTTCTTGGGCTTCCTCTTACGCGCCAGTTGAATCCTTTATTGTTATTGTTCTTGTTGAGTTTCTTTGCTTGTTCGTGCATCTCCTTGATCTTTTTCCGTTCGTCGATTGTGAAATCTTCCGTTATACTTACCTGAAAGAAACAAGTTTCTTTTAGCATGTGTAAATTCTTCATGATAAGATCTTTGTCATGTTGACTTTGCAGGGTGACTTTCAGAGGACGGCCATTCTTAGTTTTTCTGTCTCCTAATCTGTGGTGAGTAACATTGATCTCTGGAACATTGATGTCATCTAGGAGTTCTCGGAACCGAAATTTGTCATATTTTTTCCCATTTTCTTCATCTTCCTTATCTGGGCCTGAATATTCGAGAAAGCCGTGAACGATCATATTCAGTTTTCTAGATTCTATGTCTCTCTTTTCACTTTCTTCCTTCCGTTTTTGTTCTTCGACAGATTTTAAGTCTTCTTTTTGTTTCTTGGTAATCTCGGCGTATGTTTTCTTTGATGTTTCCGTCATTATTTCTGCGGTGTGCTTTATTTCCTCCTTTATCATGCTTCTTGTCTTTTCCTCCATCTCTTGTAGTTTCCCTGCCAGAAAAGTTTTTAAGTCATTTTTGATGGAATCACGGGTTTTGGTGTTGGTGTTGACCTCATTGTTCAGTTTTTGTATGACGTCGTCTTTCTTTTTAAGTTCATTTTGCATCATATGTTGGGTGTTTTTTCCCACTTTATTTCTTAGGTTTTTCGTTATTCGTACGCAGTTTGAACATAAGTAATGATCGTTGTAGGATGTCACGAATATTTGTAGTTGATACAGGGGTAACTGTGTGCACTCATAATGAACTGATCTTTTACATTTTTTGCATGTTAAGCGATCCAGGTCTTCGTCTTCAGTACATCTTGACGGCGTGCAAGCTTGAGGTGGTGAGGCTGCTTCGAAAGGCTGATCTTTATCCATTTTGATGTTATTTTCTTGAATTTTGATGTTTTTATTTGTTTTCAGCCATTTTTTCGAAGAGCGTTGCAAAAGCGTCTGATCTAATTGACGTCAAATAAAAACTAACTCAACGAGCAAAGGCTGCCTGTGTCGAAAGCACTGTTGAAAGTAAGTTTGTTGAAAAATAAAGTCTATTAAATAGTATTCCGCCTATAATGAGAGTTTTAATAAGAGGTATAAGAAATTTCAAGTGCTTTCATATTCTTGACAGTGAATGAGTTTTTGCAGTTTGCTGAATTCTGTCAGAAAGTATTTTTTCCATAATCATAGTTTAGAATCTTAGATGCAAACGATAATGGCACTACAGTAATAAAACTATCTATCATTTCTTTCAGGATTTACTTGCATTGTGTGCAAGCAATGCAATCTTACCACAATATCATCAGTATTACGAAGACTTACAGTCAACTGAAGTAGATGAATCTGACGAGGAGTAGTTTCAATGTAGTTTTAATTTTATCCCAGTTCAAAACTTAGGTACCCAAGTCTATTTTCATTATTAGTAGGGATTACAAAGTGAATTTGTTACAATTTCAATCTTCATAGAGTTTCCAGTAATATTTTCCAAAATGATTTTAAGAGAAAGGTTTTATGGAAGAGTTTTGTTAAAATTTTCATATTATTAAGAATGTTCAGTGGTATGTTTTGATGATAATAAAATGTTAGATTAATGATTGTTTGGAAAAACTTCATTTTTAAATAATTTTTGATTATTCTCCGTAAATTTCAGACCTTTCAAACCTGTGAAAAGCTTTTAGAATTAGTTACATGTTTTGCTAAGAATTTTCAGGTGAATCTGATCCAAACAACAAACACATTGAGAGCTCATAACTCAGATCTTATTGAAAACTTGTTAGACTAAACTAGAAAGTACACTCTTCATATTTTATATATTTAATTCAATTCAATCTAATTTACTTAATTTTTCAATTAATTTTTGGTAGACATAAAATTTAATTTTCAAATTTCATCGAGTTTTCAGTTAGACTTTCAAAAATATTTTTAAAAATTTTTAATTGACATTTCAAATCTTTTTGAAGCTCACGATCAATGTAAAACGAATAAAAATGAAAAAAACTTGTAAAGAGTTTCAATAGAATAAGATGTCCAAAATAATTTTGTTAAAAGTTTTATGTTGTATTTTCATATTATATTTTCAATATTTTTATTCAATTTTACAAATCACCTTTATGAAGGGAATTTTCTATTTTTTTTCTCATTCAAAATTTCCAGTTAACGTCTAAAACGCGTCTTGCATCTTTATTTAGGTATTTTTTTACTAAAACAAACTTCAAATAGTTTTTGATAGACATTACGAGTAAAATAATATCAACTTCCATAAACTTACCATTGACGATCTAAACAATCTTAATTCATGTAAATCTACGTTGCCTTAGAGTAGCCTCTAGGTTGCAGTAACTTGCATTAGCCTAGCTAAATGTCAATACGGATCTGTCTTTAGACACTAGTTACATACCACTCACTTTCAAGGCTATGTTATAAAACTCTAAGCATGCCTGATTAAGTGACTAATGACATAAAGGCACATAACAGCTAAGATTTGTCAAAATTTAGCTATGTTTAATCTTATCAGTATCGTATTTCAATAATAATACTTCTTTAGACAAATCCTATCCAAAGGAACAAAATCAGAATAGGCATCAAAGCTTTTTCAGCTCTCCAAATTCCAATTCTGTTGTCACTAATGAATCATAAGAGTCGTTTTGCATCATTTTTTTCAATTTTGTGTCTAAGAGATGACATTTTGATATTATTATTATCATTATTGTTATTATAATAAGGTTGATAGTATTGATCGATTGAATTTTTTTCTATTACATTTCAATGATAATTTCACTTTCATGTTTTCCATTATTATTTAAAAATGCTTGTTTTCATAGGTATGAATGAATATGTTAACGATTGTAAGAATGTTCTTTCCATTGTTAAGTCTCATCTTTATTGAGTATTTTTACCCCTTAAAATAATGACCTTTCCTCTAATTTACCATAAATCATGATTACTTAGTCTAAAGGGCCTAAGTCCATTATTACGTTTTCCCTGCAATTTCAGAATGTTCATTTTTTAAACTGTTTTTCTAAAAACAACCTGTAGTATGGACTTAGGCCTTTTTTATCAAAAATAATTTGAAAATGATGGACTTAGGCCCTTTGCACGAAAATTTAACATTGGTGCTAAGTCCATAAAGAAAAAAAGCATTAAATTCAAAAGGGGCCTAAGTCCTTTCAGGTGGTTCTATCAACCCCCCAGTCAAATATCTATTTTCCAAATAGAATTCATTCTTACTACTAACTAAGCAATAGTTGTGGCTATCAGAAAAAGTTTACTTCAACACTCATACATGGAGATTATCTTCGGAATCGAGAAAAAGCTTTAAACTCATTTTTCTCAAAATGACCAAAATGGACTTAGGCCCCTTTTGAATTAAGCCTCCAAGGACTTAGGCCCATTTTGAATTAAGCCTATAAGGACTTAGGCCCCTTTTGAATTAAGGTAGCGAATTAAAGCCATGAACAAAAGAACAAATTTTGAAAAAAAGTCATGGGAGGATATTTTGTTTCAGGCCTGTGACGATAATGATATAACCAAATTATCTGTAGATATGGTTAGTCTTTTTCAACAACATGATGCAAAATTTTCAATTCAGTATCATGTTTGCAAAAATTTGATTGGGAAGTTAAAATCCAAAAATAATCACAAATTTTCTGACATAGTGAAAGATCTTGGCTCAAATTTGATAAACCATGTTGGCCAAAATCAGTATAGCCTTTTTCAAAGCATTTTTGGACTTCCTGGAAAAACATGTGCAAAGGGGCATGTTAAAGGAAATGCTTTGAAAATTGGCTTTAATGATTTTTTTGATAGTGCTGAACTACTTTATGAAGGAGGTCCAGTGATTGACTCAACAGATGAAACTTGTATTCTGAGATTCATTACACCAGTCTTGAATAAGGACAACAAAATTGAACTTGTAGGGGAAGGTTTTGACCCTGATTATACCAAATGGAGTGAAAGTATAGTTCTTCTTGAAAACATTGTTTCAAATGAATCTTTTCAAGATGAATTTTCAGCTTTAGAGGCTTATGTTAAAAATGCAATAGCCTCTAATCGTTTGGCAAAAGATTGTGCCGTACATAATCTATCTGCCTTATCTGGGGTTTACAGCAAACATCTTGTCTACCTTGTTTGGCCTACTCCTAATAAAGGTTATCAAGGAAAACATTTGTTAAAATTATGGGACATTGTTAGGTCAAATTGTTTTTTTGACGAAGACACAGGAAATCTTAAAGATCGTCCTGTCCAATTGATTGGTCATGCAACTGACTCTGCAGGTTTTCAACTTGCAGCGTCAGTTGCTCTTATGTCTCCTAACTCAAAGTTGTTGGACTTAAAGATAAAGTATTTGACTCTTGGCATTGGGACAACTAGATTTGCTGCACCCTATTTTGGTCCTTTACCTTCGATTTCGTTTTTGGATTACGATCATTGTCTTAGACTCTTTTTAAAATGTTTGAAATATCATACATTGGACATAGATTTCTTTCCATCTACCAATTCTTCAGGTAGAGCTTCTATTGACCATTTAAAAGAGTTGAAAGAAATTTGTGACGGATCTGGTCATAAATTAGGATTTTCCAATAATGATCTTTTGTTTTCTGCTTACTTTGACCAAAATGTCGATGCTGCACTAAAAATTTTCAAACTATCTGTTGCTGATCAACTACATGAACATGTACTGGTTTCAAAAGGAACTGAATTGTATATACGTTCTGTAGCTGCATTATTCCAACCTTACTTAGAGCCTAGCTCAAATCCCATTGAGATGCAATTCAGTATAAGTAAGGGTATTACAGTCCTTCAAATATGGAAAAAGATTCTACAAGTGAAGGGCAAAAGGGTGCACGCAGTGCGCTCTGCTGCAATTGATCCAAGTAAACGGGGATGTTTCTGACTTATGGTTGTAATCAAACCGCAGAAATTCTTTTTGCTGCAGCAACAAACTACATGCTTACTATGTTTGCTCATTTCAAGGACCTAGGTCCATCAGTTTTGTCTCCATTCAAATCTAGCACAAAAACAACTGAACGCCTGATTAGTGATATACAAGGTAAAACCAATGCACTTCAATCCTTGGATGCCCAGCCTGTGTTATCAGATCTTGTTGATAAGCTTTCAAAAGTACAAAGCAATCATATTACTGAAGATAGGTTAAAGGCGGCGGGAGCTTCAAAACAAAATACAACTTATCGTAGGAGATTCCAAGAAAAATTGTCAAAAGTTGTCTTGGGGTCTTACAAATATCCTGCCACGTTTAACGAATTTCGAGATTCCTTAATCTCAGCGCACAAAGAAGTCGAAAAAGCAGGGATTGAAATGTACAGGCAATTGTGTTCAAAAGGAATTGCCTTTCTAGAATCAAATGAAAAGTATAAAAAGTTTTCTTTCCTTTATTGTGATGAAAAAGTTCCAAAGGAAAATCAATTTGAGGGTTTTGTTAGTGATCATTACAGTATTAGGGTTTTGAAAGAAATAAAATCATCAGAATATCTGTCTGACAAAACAACTGAAAAGGAAAAGAAAATATCAGAATTCTTTGTTGCCCAAAAAGACGAGAATGGTTCTGTACTCCTCGACACGCTAGAAGAGGGACAGCAAAAGAAAGAGCAGGCAAATGATACTGAAACTCACCTTCTTGATAAAACTCCAGGCTCTGAATATTCTAGTACCAGTAAGTAGCCCGATTCTGCCAAGTGGAACTTAACGCGAAAGCAGAGAGGTAAAATAGAAAAAATTCATTTAAGAGCTGCTCTGAAGATTCTAACACCTCGTGAGCATGTGTCACGTGATCGATCTCGTCGTCATATTGCTAGCAATTTTCTTCCGGGCAGAGGTACTATCGATAAAACACACAATATTATAGCCTTTCGTTTTGTGCTTGCTAATTTGGCAGATGAAATGGTTGTTTACAAAGTAGCATCCATCACTCGAAATGAAACTTCCATTCCTAGTGCTTCCAGTGAAGATGAATCTATTCGATGCAGACTTATTCCTTTAAAGGAAACAGGAATGAGCACTTTTATCTTTGTTTTTCCTGAATCTCTTACAATGACAAAAGAATTAAAAGCATCTCGCATCCTTGAAGAGATTGCTATGAAGCCAGAAGATGATTCTAAAACATACTTTACGATTTTGCCCCATTTAAAAATCTGACTGATCGTAGAAATGACTTAAGTAAGTCTGCGACCGCAGTCGGAGGCGACCCGAAGGCTCCTCTTTCGATAGCTATCTACCCGAAGGTAGGGGAGGGCGCCACTCTTTCTCCCTGGATTTCTCCACTTACCCTTGATCCTTCTCTTAGTTGCTGAGCATCAAGCAGAGAGGCATCAAGTACCATTTTGGGAATCTTTGGTATGACCCGGCTGGGGGTTGAACCCACAACCTTGCGAACCGTAGCCGGATGCTCTACCACTGTACTACGGTCGCGACTTAAATGATGAAAAAAATAAAAAAATCGTCAAAAAAGTTTCCAAATCATTGCTTCCTCTAGAATTTCAAGAAGTGGAAAGCATAGTTGAAAGAAAAGTAGACCTGAAAAGTCATGAATTCTTGTATCTTGTCAAATTCAAAAACAGAAAAGAAGAAACAGCTTGGTTGAATTATTCATGCTTTGATCGCCCTTTCCGCTACAGTAGACGAGTTGGACTAACAACCCCTCTATTTGCTGATGTTTCTAAAATGGATAATGAAGTGAAAGAAAATTCTGTATCTAAGTGTTCAACTAAGAAAAGACAAGCTTCTGTTGTTGCATATCTTGATAGGCCTGAAAAAATTCCTAAAATAAAAGATGAAAAGGACAAAACTCCCCAGAATGAAAAATTGAAAATAAAAAAACGTAAGAGGGCCGGCGAAGCTTGCATTGGAACAAGCACAGGCAACAAGTCCTCCACTGAAACCATTGACTTGACTAAACCTGCGAAGAAGCAAAACCCAGCAAGCTCTTCAAATAAGAAAGCAAAAGTTAAAACTGTTTCAATTTTGAATAAATTCAATTACACCTCGAGTCAAACTAATTGGCTAAATGATAACTTCTTGAAAGAGGTAATGACATTGTTAGAAAGAAGTTACCCAGCCCTTAAGGGTCTTCAAGATCCTATTAAAGGTGCTAAAATTTCTAAAAATGATAAGAACAACCTGATGCCAGTCAACATTTATGATGAAAGTATTCAAATTCACCATGTCAGAAATAACCATTGGGTGTTGTCGACTGGTCGAAATGGGAAGCAGGGGCGGATGAATACTATATGAAAGTTATGAATTCATATGGTCAGATTTTCTTGAGTAACATATTTCTTTACATTACACGTTTTCAAAATAATCATTTTTAGAGCGCTAGACCTAGAGAGAATCTCATAATTCTTTGTCCAACAATCTCTCAAGGAATTCCGTCTCTCATGCATCCAGAATCAGAGCGAGAGAGATACTGAGCGCCCAAAACTTGCACGCGCGGTGGGTACGCACAATCGCGCGCGTTGTTAGTGCGTTTCGCCGTTTCGCCAAAATGGTAGCGTTCTCTCTGCTTTCAAAGATTTCGCTCTGCGGAAATTCACAGTTCTCAGCTCTTCGCCGTTGGTGCTTTCTCTGGAAACTGTTTGTTTTTTGTTTACAAAATACAGAAGGAGGAGTTTGCAGTCTTGATTTCTTAACTTGATTTGCATACTTTTCACGAATTGTAATCTTTTCAAACGATGAAAGAGCTTTTCATGCATGAGGAATTTCGTGTACTGGCATAATGTTTACAAAAATTGCTAGGAAGACAGGCTTGAGAATGTTTACATGAAATCAAAACAGTAGAGTATCAAATCGCAAATAAAAACATGGCTTCTTTCACATTGAAGAAATCCACTGCAACTAAAAAGAAAAAACATCAAAGACTGATTCCAAGTGACATTGATGTCAGAACTATTTTGCATCGTTTAGAACTATTGCTCGAAGACAAAAACACTAGTTGTTCATCGATACTTCGCTTGAAGGAAAGGTACATACTATACACTATCCTTGATTTTTTTTATTTTTTTGCTTTCGGGATTGAGCTGGGGATTGAGACTAACCATAGTCGCCATCAAACAAAAATTAAACACAATAAGCAATGTATTTTTAGAAGGTTCGTTGTAATTCTTGTACGAGCAAGACCTGTTTAGTTGTTTGGTTTACTTTTTTGAGTTGAGCAAAGAATAAATTTTCTTTTTCAAAACTTAAGTCACACTCGCATTAAGTCTGGAATTTTAAGTCTGGAATCCCGGCAGCCAGCCCGCCCGCCCACAGAGTTTTCCAAATCATCTTTAACCTACCGTAAGATTGGGTAACTTGCATCAGTGGAGGCTAACATGCATAGCCCTCAAATGAAAGACCTGGCTGGTCATTAAAATACAAAGTTAAACCGAAGCAAAAATGGTAGGGTATAGAGCTGCGAGCAGAGCTGCGTAGTTGTATTTTAATGACCAGCCAGGTCTTTCATTTGAGGGCTATGCATGTTAGCCTCCACTGATGCAAGTTACCCAATCTCACTGCAAATTCTTTTGACTCTACCAATTTATTTTTTAATATATCGTTTTTTCAAAAAATGTTATTATTATGACAACAGACAAAAGTGGCTGTCTGCAGTTAGTATCGGTCAAAACACATAAGATTTTAAAACACTGAAAATGCCATAAAAGTAAAAGCCACTTCAGTAAATCTCATGAAATTTAGGACAAGAATTCAGTTTTACAAATAAAATAAGACTACATTAAAAAAATTCCCATAATTCCTTTAGTTTTGACCTCATTTTCCAGGGTGGGCCTCGTCACGATTTCACGTTTTTCTGGTAATTGGGCTAAATTTCTCAAAAAATACTGCTTTTAATAACAGTTTCCTCATTTAAACCTAAATACTACTTTGGTTCCAAACTTCATGTCAATACCATCGCTTTCATTGAGGAGCTAAGAGCAAATTTTGTAAAATTGAATCATTTTCCAGTCTGTCTGGTTAGTTGACATGGATTTAAGGGTTGTCAGCGTCAACTTTATTTTTTATTTCCGTCTCTTTAATCACTCTTTATGAGTATATATAAACACATCTAAAAATATATATATATATTTACAGCTTTCGTTTTTGATTAAAAATATACGTTACTGAAAAATACTGCCCATTAACAATAGACCAAAAAAACAAACTATTATAGCCCTATATATGTTGAAAGAGCACTAACGGCTAATGAAACAAACTAACACGTATAGTAAAACTGTTTTTTTAACTTCCTCAATTCCTCAATTCCTTCCTTATATTATCTTTGACCCTGAAATGAAAAGTAAAGTCAAATTATGATTGTCGACAACTTTTTTTTTTTGAAGGTATGAAAATGTCTTATCAAAGGCAAGGAAGAAAAAGGTTTTGACAGCTGTGACAATCGACCATGTTGCAACGAGAATTATAGCTGATAACAACTTGAAGCAGATTTTCCTCGAAGGACTACAGCCCATTAAGGCCATAAGGTAACTTCTTTCATCAATTGTGAAGGATGTAAAAAATTTTGAACAGATCATTTCTGTATATTTACTATTCTACTTCCTAACTTACAATGCTAGTTTTGCTTTTTTTATTGATTGACAGATAAAACTGACAGTACTTGACTTTGACACGACATGACAGGACATGACTGCTGGCAGCATCTAACTAGGTAGTGTATTTTAAGTACCGTAAGATTTCCCTATACCGATCCCTCTGCTCTAAATCTGAATGCTGATAATTTTTTGTAAATTTTTACAAATAATATATATTTTGAAATTCGAAGCATGAAGTAGAAATTTCAAAATATGAGCAATTACAAAATAATAAGAAGAAAATAATTATCAACAAGCTTTCATCCAACAGCATTAGAGCATCTTACAGTAATTCATTCAGCTCTATTTTAAGCTTTTATTTTCTATAAATTCATAACAAAAGGGAATTGTTATTTGAAAGATTTTCCTATTTTTAACCATAAATTTACTAATTTTTTTTTCTCTTAATTCAGGACAACTGCTGATGGTAATTGTTTATTCAACGCAATTTCACTGAGCTTGCATGGAGATGAAGCCTTGAATCTTGTTTTGCGTCTTCTCACAGCAATTGAGATATTCTTTAACTTTGAGGAATACTTGAAAACCTTTCGTTCCTTGGCAAACAATTTCAAAGAAAGATTTAAGACCGATATTGATTTCATTGCCATGATGCTACACTTTTTGTTGTTAAGGATGCAGACATTGATACCGAAATGATCAATTTATTTGCTGCAGAGGCAATAGTTATCACTAAACCTGGTGCCTTGTCTTCCATGGCTGCTATATTTGCCCTCAGTAATGTGATAGGATGTCAAATAAAAACTGTATACACTCCAAGAAATTCAAATTTATTTTCGCTCTATACACGTGTTGTTGGCACTCATCATCCTAACAAAAACACTATACAACTATTGTGGTCTAACACAAAACCTGAATATACAAAACCAAACCATTTTGTCTTTTGTACTACTGATATCAATTACTTAACCTCACTGACATCAATCAGCGCTCTTAGTCAGTCAATTAAGATTGATACCATGGAATGTCGTAAAAGGAGAAAGCAATCAACAATTAGCTTTTCTGTTCCAGAGAAAAAGCAAAAGATGCTTCCAGTATCATCCAGCCATTTGACCAACTCTGCCACCAAACCAGTTCAGTCCACTCTTTTGCCAACCAGCTCTTCTACCAAACCAGTTCAATCCACCCTTTCGTCAACCCACACTCCAACCAGCTCTGCTACCAAACCAGTTCAGTCCACTCTTTTGACAACCCACCCTCCAACCAGCTCTGCTACCAAACCAGTTCAGTCCACACTTTCGACAACCCACACTAATACCAGCTCTGATTCCAAACCAGTTCAGTCCACCCTTTCGACAACCCACACTCCGATCTGCTCTGCTACAACACCAGTTCAATCCACCCTTTTGATAACCCACACTCCTACCAGCTCTGCTACCAAACCAGTTCAGTCCATCCTTTCGACAACCAGGACTTCAATTAATCCTACCCAGTCAACCAAAGCTACTCCAGGGGTAAGTCAGCCTGTCAAATCAGCAATTGAATGCCACCCTAATGATATTGGTCTTATTATTTCCAGAATAGATCACATGAGTGACAGTGAAAGGTTAGCATTCTTAAATGATGTGTGGAAACCACCTTCTAACTTTACTTTCCCCTTTCGCTCGGAATTTGGAAGACGATGGCGATTTAGTAACAATTATCTTGATTCCAACTCATCAAAGTATTTCAATTGGCTTGCATATTCCGCTCATCATGATGGTGTTTACTGTTTACCGTGTGTTCTATTTGGAAGAAAGGACCAAACAAAAATGAAATTACTGCTTACTGAGCCACTTACTCGGTGGAATGCTATGGCTGCAAAGTTCCGAGATCATCAATCAAAAAGCCCAGTGCATAAAATGGCTATCTCTGTCATGCAGAACCTCTTGAACCAACAGTCAAAGCAACAGCAACCGATCGAATCCATCCTTAATCAGCAAGTTTCCAAGCAAGTCGCCGAAAACAGGGAAAAGTTAATTCCAATCGTGAAAACAGCATTGTTATGTGCTCGGCAAAATATACCATTTAGAGGACACAGAGATGATGGAAAACATCTAGACGTTAAAACTAACAATCCTGGTAACTTTCAAGAACTTCTTAAGTTCAGAATTGACAGTGGGGATAAAGTTCTTGAATCACATTTTCAAACCTGTCATAAAAATGCAACTTATCGCTCGAAAACTATACAAAACCAAATTATTGTGGCTGCAGGCAACATTGTCCGGAGAACTCTCGCAGAAGAAATCAAGGATGCCCCCTTCTATGCAGTGATGGCAGACGAAGCGTCTGACACGAGCAACACAGAACAAATGGCACTCGTAATTCGCTTCATTGATAAACAAAGTGAAGTGAGGGAAGAGTTCATAGATTTTCTTGATTGCACTTCCACTAAAGCAGAGTATCTTGCTGATCGAATTACAGAAGCGTTGAAAGGACTAAATGTCGACATGAACAGCTTACGTGGTCAAGGATATGATGGCGCTGGCAACATGTCTGGTGCGAAGTCTGGCTTGAGTGCAAGAATTAAATCGCTCTATCCATTAGCGTTATACTTTCATTGCGCCTCTCACAGGCTCAATCTCGCTGTGGCTGCGTCAACTAATATTCGTGGAGTCAGGAATATGATGGATTCGATCAGAAAGTGTAGTGAGGTATTTCATTTCTCACCTAAGAAGACGGAATTGCTGAAGGAAAAAATACAAGAGTTGATGCCAGAAGATCAGAGAGACACTCTCATAGATGTCTGCAAAACCAGATGGCTGAGGCGGATAGATGGACTAGAACGTGTTCATGAAATGATGGTGCCCATTTTGGAAACCCTCGATCTGATTGCAGGCAATCATGATGGCTCTTATAATAAAGAAGCCAGGAGCATCGCACAAGGTATATACTGGACTTTCAAGTCGTTTCACTTTATTCTTCACTTAATTGTTGTTAGATATGTTATGTCATACACTCATTCATTAACGCACGAGCTGCAAAACAAAAAGCTGGATGTTGTCAAAGTTTACAAGGCTGTAGACACTGTTCTGGGTACATTGAAAAACTGTCGAAAAAATGTCCAGGAAAAGCACTCTGAATGGTATGACGAAGCTGTAGAATTTGCTGCTAAGTTTGATGTTCAGCCCTCTGTGAAGAGAGTGGCTGGACAATCGACTTTCCGTGAAAATTACTCTACCGATGATATCAAAACATATTACAGAAATTCCTTGACAATCCCACTCTTGGATCGTGTCTCTACCGAGCTCGAATCCCGCTTCAGTCAGGAGCATCGCATTCATTATGAAGGTCATTACATTCTCCCAACGACGGTTCTCAAAGGTGATATTTGGAAAACCAAGATTCGTGCTTTCGCCATGAAATATCGCAAAGATCTACCAGAGCCAATGAACATTGAAATGGAAATGGAGCAATGGGAGCATTATTGGCAACAGAACAAAAAGGAACAAACACGCCTCCCTGACACAATCGTATCAACGTTAAAGAGTATCGATCCTGTCAAAAAGTGGTTTCCAAATATCTATCGCATTCTCTGTTTGATAGCTGTCGTTCCAGCGACGTCAAACTCGTGTGAGCGTTCGATTTCCCGCTTAAGACTGTTGAAAACTTACTTACGTTCTAGAATGCTACAGGATAGGTTAACGTCCCTTGCACTTGTGTACATTCATCGTGAGATTGAACTCGACCCTGAGGAAGTGGTCGATGAATTTGCAAAAAACAATCGACATCGGATGGAATTCCGTGATATTCTTGTTGACGCTGAAGATTGACATTTTTTTGCTATTTAGAGTTTTGCTCCGAAAACTCCAGTTTGATTTTTCTTATCATTAAACTGTTGATTTTTCTCAAGGCAAGTAATTTAATGAACTATAAAAGTTGGTTGAGAATCACTCACTCGTTGCTACTCGTCTTTATCCATTTCGACTTAACCTATTTTCTTAACATTTGTTTTCAAAATTAATCTGCTCGATGATTCTAATCTAATCATGCTTTATTATTTAATTGAGTTTTCAAGTGGGAAATCTTGCATTTGAGATTGGTATTATCTATTGCCTTTTAGTCTGTGTTTATTACAGTTAAGATAATAGTTTATATATAAAATTTAACCAAATATTCTATTTCTAGTAAATTTAACACTTCCATATTCTACAATATAATGAAAGATTTTTTATAAAAAACAATTTTCTTCGCCCTGGCATTCCTGATCTTGCTTCATATGACTTAGGTCAATATCTTTACTGCTGACTGCTAGATTTTTGTTTTTTACCCTGAATAAAAGCAAAGTAAAACATATTTTGAGTCATCGGGTAAATCGATACAATTTACAAAAAGTCTAGCCGATAAAACATTTAGTTCGAGGGTTTTATTTTACGCTAAAAAATTTAGTTCGAGGGTTTGATTTTAAGCTATTTTAAGGACTTGAAACTTGAAAAAACGTAGAGCTCTCGGGGGCTTCGCCCCCTGAACCCCCACCAGGGCCAGCCCTGGACCCGTAGGGGGGCTTAGAGCGCCCCCTAACCCCCTGCTCTTTTTTCACGCCTTCGACGTGATAATGCTCCTACGGAGCATTCTTTTTTTTTCGGGGAAATTATCGGGGTTTTTGTTATCCGAATCGGGAAAATCGGATCTTTCATATGGTCCGGAAATATCCTAAATCCGCCCCTGGGAAGGTCTATGTTTATGATAGCATCTACTCAAAAGCTGATATAAAATTACAAAAGCAGTTGTGCCAAATTTACAAGTTTTTTGTTGAAGATGGCTATCTCAATGTTTATTTTCCTAAAGTTTTGAAGCAACACAGAACTAATGACTGTGGTTATTTTTGCATAGCTTATGCAGTTGATATTGCTAATGGGGTACTACCAGACAACGAGTGTTACATCCAAAATAAATTCAGAGAACATATGGAAGCTTGTCTTGATTCATATGACTTACAGAGGTTTCCTAGAAATAATATTGATATTGTAGACTCTGTATTTAAGGCAGAATCGACAGAGAAAATCCCTGTCTTTTGTGATTGTCAATGCCTAGCTACTGATAAAATGATAAAATGTTTTTTTATAATGAAAGATATCATTATGAGTGCCTTAAAAATATTGATAATATTAATGTCAATGACGAAATGTTTGAATGTCACAACTGTAAAAGATCGTTAAGCTCTTGATTGCTGTTTCAAGAAGAACCAAAAGAAATTTGTCTAAAAGTTTTGTTTAGTTTGTTAATAAGGGTCTTGAAGGGTTTGGACCTACTTTGAGTGTGTTAAACTTTGTTTTTTGTCAGATCTACAAAATACTTAAGCCTTGAGCCTTGTTTAAAGAGTCTGTCTTATCCCTTTAGAGTGAAGTTGGTTTATTCCTCATTTTTTAAACCGTTTTAAGCATTTTAATCAGTATTTTCCCTTATCTATTTTTTATCCATTTATGTACTTTTTACTTTATTTTCAACCAGGTGCTATAAACAGCACTATATTTCATTTTGAAACCAGATTTAGTAAAAGTAGGAGTTCTATTACCAATTAAAACTTTATACCGAACAGCTTCTACTTGCAACTTATACTTGCTGAAATTGATGATAAAGCATGTGGGTACTAGGTTCCTCACAATTGTGAATTTTCCAACCCTTAAAGAAAGAATCTGTTTTTTTTAATTTCACGGATGGCACTATTGAGAGACAATATTTCACGATATTTTATATCTTTTACAGCCAAATCATGCATGTTGGCTGTTGAAATACACATTAATAGCGCTTCTTTTATGCCAGTAAACATTTAAAAAGTAGTTTATATGACATTTTTTATGTTTTGTTTTAAAGTATTTTGGGGATAAGGCTTTTCCAACTTAATTCTGCAAAATCCGCAAAATTTTATGCCATTAAAAGTACCCACTTTTGTATTTTCTGTAGCTGACTGAGCAATGTCAGTTTCTACATAGATTCCCTTCATTGGATGACAATTTAGAAAACTACATCGAGCAATTTGCTTTTAAATTTTTACATCAGGGAGGCAATCTGGACAAAAATGTTTCGTCGTTCCCTTTACTTAAAATCAAACCAAGTGTATTGTATGATTTATATATGCATTTTGAGCTTGTCGCTCGTGCATTGCATGATTTATATATGCATTTCGAGCTTGTCCCTCGTGCATTGCATGATTTATATATGCACAGCCAGCAGCCCAGGCGGCCTGATGAATAATAATGTTATGTCAACCTCTGAAAAAGTAAGCTAATCGTAAAGACATTGAATATGGATGTAAACAAATGGAAATCACCTTTCATTGAACTTTGAAATTATCTTCCGTTTTGATTATAATGTGGAAAACGTGTCGTGAAATATGAAATTATCCTCGCTTCGGAATGGGTTTAAAATATGGAAAACTTTTGTAGCGAACCATGAACTTTTCATTGCATGCGTTCAAAATTTTGAAAACTTTTGTCATGAGAACATGCAGCTTGCTGGAAAAAATTTGTTTTGCTATTTTTGATAACTTAAGATCATTGAAATAGAACTTTAAAGACAACTTTTATGTACACAAACAGTATGAAGTAATCTGTATGTATCAAGTACTAATGCACAAACTTTTAATTACAACTGGGTGAGAATATCTACTGTAAGAAAACGACGTTTGATACCTTGAACGGTCAACTTGATTTTCTTTATGATGGTTCATATTTATAGTACTTTAATGCGATAAACTTTTGCGGAATTAAATTTCGCGGTTGGGCGGTTGGCCAATCCCCAAAATTGAAACATTTCGCTGGGACTTAATTTCGTGGATGGCACTATTGTGTAACAATATTCTTACAATTTTTTTGCCTGTACTGTCAAATCACATTGGTCGTTTAAATGCGTATTATTAGCACTTCTTTGATGCCATTAAACATTCAAAAAGTATTTATTTAACATTTTTTGAGTTTTGTTTAGAAATATTTTGCTGATAAGGCCTACTCAAATTTTCAATGGGATTTGATTATGCAGATTTTTGGGGATGACACGCAAATCCGTGAAATCCGCAAAATTTAATCTCCACAAAAGTTTATCGCATTTAAGTATATATTTTTGCGACCGGGTCAGAAAAAAAGTTTTGTCACTGGACCGGTTTCCGGTAAAACTACAGTTTTTAAATTTTCGCCTGAGCTTAGAATTTTTTTTTTGATATGCATCTAAAACATGGAAAACCTTTGTCGTCAACTATATAATACTGTCTTCCACGTTTAAAATGTGACAAACTTTTGTTGATTACAATTGCAATTTTTTTACGTACTAATTGAAAATAAGGATATAATTCCTGGTACAGTATGAATTTTTTTTTTTACCTTTTTGATATACTTTCTGAAAATAGGTCACCATCACTAATAACTGGTTTTTGCGCTGGTTTGCGTCGTTTTTAGGTTAAGAAATTAATTGATTGTTTGGTCGGCAGATGAAACGTCAGAAAAATTGGATTTTCAAACTATGTGTTGGGCAGAAATCAAATCCAACGAAAATTTTGAATAAATAGCTACTGTATTACAGTGTTCAGAAAATTTTTTCCCTTAGGGCATTCTTTCAGATAAAAAACTTTTTTTCCAAATATACAAGACATTTTTCCTTCCTTTTAATCTGTTGAACTTAAGTATAATATGAAATTGCTTCTTGTTTTGAAAGTTTTTTTCCTTTTAAACATTTTCAGTTATTCTGTTTTTTTGAAAATATGAAATTTTCCTATTATTTGGAACTAAATGTTTTGCTTGCAACTTGCGAATCGAGGTGGCTCTGGATCGCTTCGCAACTTTTATACATATACGGCTTGTTTCGGAAAATTTTTTTAAAATATAAACTACTTTTACGCCTTGATTTTTTACATGTTCTTGCTATACATTTGAAATTTAACACAATGTGAAAGGGTGGTTGGGTGGACCAGACTCTTTATGCTTTTATAAGCATAACACTTAGCATATTCCAGGCTCGGATATGGAGAAAATTGAATGTAAGTTTTCACCAATTTTGTATTGATTTTCGCGAGCCAATTTCTTTCATAAATAAGGACTTGTTTTCACGAGCACAAAAAATATTTACGCGAGGATAACATTTCGCGAATCGGCCCCTTTTTGAACTAATTTCTTTTATTTTCTTTCCTAAGGGTTTCGACAAAAGTTACGATTAGTTTTTCGCGAGGATTATATTTCGCGAATTTTGAGGAAAACTCTAATCTTCACGCAAATTAATCCACTTAAGGTACAACCAGAGCAGCAAATGGAAGCAAATTTTAAGCAGGGGGGTCTGTTCTATGTTTCCAGCACTTTCGCAGCCTCAAGTGTAACGCTGTTGGGTTCTGTGTGCCTTTTTCCTTCTTGGTTTTATTTTTTATTTCAGGTTGTTACCCTTCAAGTAACCTCAAATGGATCGAAAATTCAAGACTTCACATAACCTATTTCAATGTAAGGGATGGTTTGTATTTTTTTTGATTGAATTCTTCCTGTTTTGTCTTAAAGTCCGTCCATTTTCATTTGGAATAATCGTTGACGATTTTTATCAGATACGTTATAAAGGTCATGAAACAGAACGCATTTTTATATAATATATCATAACAAATATATTTATAACAAATCCTCTCATGAAATTATTGTGTGCGCTTTGACAGTGGACAGCGCACAAGTAAAGCTCGTAAAAAGTTATTATCCAAATGAAAATGGCTGGAATCTTGTCAAACCTTCATTACTCTTAGCGTATCACATAGTTTTCATTACCAGTAAGGATACAGTAAGAAAGATTGTGTATTGTGTAAAGTTTTATGTATTTGATATTGGTTTTACTATTTAATCTGATTTTCCAGGTAGAAAGATCAGATGTCACAGAAGATTGGATGTTTTATAAAGTCTATTGTAGTCTATTGGATAGCCTTATTGTTGTAGCGAATGAGATATTACAGTTGTCAATTCCTTTTCCTGAGACCCGGAAAACACGAGTTACAAAAACCCGAGTTACGACGAATGACGTCATGATTTGAGACTTGTGACCTCACATTCGTCGTAACTTGGGTTTTTGTAACTCGGGTTCTCCGGGCCTCCCCTTTCCTGCTGTTCACTTTACAGTTGATGCTCTCTAATTCGACGTTCTACTATTTGATACGTTCCCTTTTTCGATAAAATTAAAAGTCACTTTCAAACGACGCTCTATTATTCGATAAGCCCCCCCCTATTCGATGAAAATAAATCTCCCTTGAAAATCGAATTAGAGAGCGTCAACTGTAGTTTATCTATATATCCAATTGCTATAGGGGAAGGAACTTTCGCGAATCAGCTTTTCAGAATTTTTCGCCGAATTAGCTTTCGTGAGAATTGCAATCATGTTAATATATTTTGCGGATAGATCAAGGGAAAGTTTGTTGTAAACCACTCGGAGTTCCAATATTGAAATTGTTTTCTTTCTCGTCTAGATTTATCTCCTAATAAATTAAAAATGTCTGCCGAACTCACCGACCAAGAGACGATCGAGGCTCAGGAAGCAGAGATTTCAAGCCTAAAGGGTCAATTAGCCGGTGAGTATTTTTATTTACGGCTGTGCAAGTCAAAAGAAGATTTTTGCAAGATTTGCAATCAACTAAATTTTACAATTTCTTCTGCAAGTGAAATCTTTTTCCAATATTATTTGAAACATTTGCATCTCTACAGAAAGGATAATTTAATTTGTTTTTATTTTTCAGAGTTGAAAGCAAAGAAAACAAGGATTCATTCCGTGGAGCAATGCATCGGTAAGTGAAACTTATACTCCAATATGACAGGAAAATATGGAAGCTCCAGGACATTTCGTTTTTCAAAATTACGTAAGCTAAGGGACCATTCCAAAATCATTTTAAAAGAGGCTATTAGCCAAAATTGATATTGATATTTTTAATTTTTGCCTGTTATCTGCTGGCTGGTCGTGCCCAACCAGCTCCAACCTTTCACAGGCAAAAGTCAATCAATTTTGGCTTCTTCAAATGATTTTCAAGCTTTTTCGTAGTAATAAATTTTGTTCCCTGGAAGGTTTTCTCTCGAATGAGCGAAAAAAATTGAATTTGGACCCTTTTTCATATTTCGATGACGTCATTATTTATGACGTCATTTTGTCTTATTTTCTTAACATCGCGAGATACATGTTTTTTTTTTATAAACAAGTGTATGCTCCTTGGTCAGGCTCGTGTATGCTTAAGTTCTCCAAGCATCCAGGCATAGTTTATGCTTATTATATGCTTAAGAATCATGCTTATGATTCACCCCCGAGCCAAGTTTTTGATGAAATTTCAGAAATTTTGTAAAAATTTGTTCAGATTTTGGGAGCAGTGGAATGTAGCTAGCCGTGGAATGACTTATTTTTTACTTGACCTCTACCTTTTTTAAACAGATAAAAATGACCACTTGAAAAATATTTTAGGCTGACATATATGCTCATGTTACGCGTAGGAATTCTGCAAATCTGAGCCTTCATATGCTTATAAGCGTTATGCTTATAAAAAAAACATGTACCGGGTGCGCCACAAAAAAGTTTCTCTCTTTAAAACTAATTTTCCCAAAATCTAAAAATTTTAAAAGAACCATTCCTATTCCATTGGAAAGAAGAAAGATAAACTTAAATTTTGATGGGTCATTTATTAAATTCGGTTGATTAGATCGAGAGTTATGCTCTATTGAATAAAAAAGTTACTTTTTGAAAGTGCTCAAAAACGTTAAAAATCGACCTATCAAATTAAACAGAAAAATAATAACATAATGCATCAGTATTTTCGTTTCAGTCATTAAAAATGATAATTAGCTGTCTAAATGACCGTTTGTTATATAAAGGAAGATTGAATTTCAATAAAAGGCAGAAAATTCGTCGAAAAAAGCCAAAAAATCTGGTAAAATTCATAAAAATACATCAAATACGGGTTTCGAGGTACATCCAGCCTTGTATATACTTTATCCAGTCTAGAACCAAAAATCTGAGGAAAATTTCCTTGAAAGTAAATTGAAATGATTTTGATGAACCTTTTAAACCCTTTCGTTCCATCAGTTTCAAAATTTATGTGTTTAATTACTGAAAAATGGTCTTAATCATTTAAAGCCACTTGCGATTACCAATTTGACAGGTCGATTTTTAACGTTTCGGGCACTTTCTGAAAGTAACTTTTTTATTCGATTGAGCATAACTTTTGGTCTAATGAATCGACTTTATTAAATGACCCATCAAAATTTAAGTTTATCTTTCTTCTTTCTGATGGAATAGGAATGGTTGTTTCTTAATTCTTAGATTTCGAAAAAATCAGTTTTAAAGAGAGAAACTTTTTTGTGGCGCACCCGGTATATGCATTTAGGTTGTGACCTTTTTCTTTACCAGTTTTTCATGTTCTTTCGAATGGAACAAAAAAAATTTTGAATTTGACGACTTTTATTTTTTGTTGCTAAGGTAACCAATGACGTCATTTCCCATGGCAACAGGGGTGTTAGAATTTTGTAGCCCAAGATTTTTTTAATCCTTGAGGGGTCAGTGCATCAGATCAAAAGTTAGTTTGCTTGTAACAAACCTGTGCACACGAGAAGCTTTTTTGATACATAAGCCCCTGCACTAAACGGTTTATAACTTGTATTAACATATCATGAATGTGTGCTAAAATGAATTGGTCTAAATATGAACATGTCTGGTTTTGGAGATCTAAATTTAGATTAATCATACTCTTTTTTTTATTACAGAACGTACGTATCGCGAATTCTTATATGAGGTCAGGGAGCATGGGACCAATGATAACTCGGACCAGTCGTTGGGTTGCTGGGTTCGTGGGATTGGTTTGTCCAAACCCCGACCTCGCCCAAATAATAATTCAAGGAAAAGAAAAAATAATTAAAACTCAATGTGTACTTTTCTGTCTTTATTCCCTCCACCCCTGTGAGTGGGGTCTTCTCAAAAAAGTATTCGGTTTCTTTGAAGTTTTTAGGTGTTGTGCCTTTGAAGAGAAGGCAGTTCTCTGTTTTTATCCAATTTTGAATGTTCAGTCAAATCTCTTTATCATGCTCCCGTTGGCACAAACCATTGTTGCCCCTCCTCAGTCACTAAACTTCACCTCCTCTATGTTAATTGCACATCGAAATTAGAACGTTCATCTGATAAAATGAGATAATAATAACAGTTGAAAAATGAAATTTTCAACAGGGTATTCCTTGCTCCTTATTTCATCAACAATAGACGATATCGGATTTAGATAAATGCAATGCATTCTGGTTTCTAGGGACTCTCAAAGGAATTATAATGCGAAATAGGCCTAAAATAAAACCTAAATATTGTCGGTGACGGTATTTGAAGATTATTTTCTACGGTATTTCGAGTGCTCTTCGTACTAAAAAAATCTGTTTAAGTTAACCTTTTTTCGCACTTCCGCTAAATTTGGGTAATTTTCGGCAGAAAATCCATGAAAGTGTCCGTACGGGACAAAAAATGGCCATTTTAAGTTTCACTTCAGGCTTATTCGCTAAAATTTTCAAAAAATCTTGACTCGCGAAATTAAAACCAAAAGCTTTCACGACTTTTTTGGCTCGCGTAATTTAATCCGAATAAAGCAAAAAGTTTCTGCCCAGGACAGGAACTTTCAATTTGATATGTCCATGATTTGATAGATTCGCGAGTCTTGAATCTGTATTAGCTTGAGAAAAGAAATTTTAGCGGAATTTATTTTGGCGATTCAAGAATATTTCTAAATTTGGCGAGAAATAATTTGGGCGAATGACTTTGTTTAATATTTTAGCTGAAAAAGGGTAAATACATAGCACTTTTAGGAAAAATAAAGACTTTATTTTACCGAAGGTAAATCAAATTTGGTGAATGACAAAATTATCTAATTTTGGCGAATTTTTCAGGCAATTCGCCAAAATTTCTTCTCCTAAGGTAGATCTGGACCTAAAAATGCGAAATTAAGTTCCCACCAAAATTACCAATCCGCGAAATTTTTACAAAATCGGTATTTTGAGGCTCCTGGAAAATTTGATGTGTTATTTGATTACTTGCTCCTGGATTTTCGAGGGAGTGCTGGAAAATTTGAGCTGGTTTTTCTGGAACATGATCCTGGATTTTGAGAACAGATATTTTGTAGCCGACTCCTGGATTCTAAGCAGGTGTTCCGAAAGGACATGGTTCCTAGATTTATTTGTTAAATTTTCTCTTCTGGAAAAAAAGAACAGATATAAAATCGAAAAATTCCGCCGGCGGCTGCTTCTGTATGATTTTTCCAAAGTATTATGTCGAATAATTTGAACAAGACTAAACGTTTTTTAAGGTATTTATTACTCCAATGTACTTCACTTTCGCCCCGTTTTTCCCTTACACCAATGTCGTAGCTTACACATTGGTTTTTCTCTTGAATTGCTTTCCCAAAGAAGTATTATTTCAATAAAAGTTTGCAATGTTTTTTTTTAATTAAGTTTATTATTTCTGCTTCATATAATGTACATATTTTTTCTAAGTTATGTTTTACTTGAATCGAGATAGAATATATTAGGCAGTATCACCTTACCTATCAGGGACACTGTGCTAAATACACTTTCTGATATAGTTTATCAGTTTATTTAATATATAACTTTAACCGTGATAACAAAGAATTGAAAGAAAATGAAAAAAACTTTCAATACATTTAAACAGATTATTTTCACTTTAAGTGAACCCTTATTTTTTGTCAATTCGTATTTCCAGTTACTAGTCAAATGATCGACCTTAAATAAACAAATTTATTATCCATTGATATTTTCCTCTACCATGCATTGTCATAATTTAAGTTTATTGATTTTAAAGTCTTCGAAAACGACTATTGTCTTATTATTGCCGAACTTTGTTTTGGCTCCCTTTTTGTTTTCTAATTATAACGGTTGCAATTTCGTTGTTACTAAAAGTGGTAACGGTAGGTAACGACAAGTAACGATAGGTAACGACATGTAACGATGAAGTAACGGTCGGTAACGATGAAGTAACGCAAGTAACGAGGGGTAACGAAAAAGTAACGAAGTAACGATGGGGAAAAAGCTGAAAATGGTGGCCCTGAGGTGTCAAACTATCAAAATTTGTAAATTTCTGCGCCAGAGCTAATGGTTTCGGTGATTTTGAGAGAACCTAACGACTCTGGTTAATCTATTCAAGAATTTTGGAAATCTGATGATTGTACAGCAGGATCTGATCGTTCTGGTGAATATGACTGTGGAGATAATAAATCCAATCGTTTTTATTGTAAATTGGTGTTTGTGAATAAACTGAAAGATTTGACGGCTTTGGTGAATCAATGGTGTTGGTCAATGCAATGATAAAATAAATAGTGCTGGTCAATGCAATGATGGAATCAATGGTGCTGGTCAATACAATGCTGGAATCAATGATGCTGGTCATTACAATGCTGGAATCAATGATGCTGGTCAATGCAATGATGGAATCAATGGTGTTGGTCAATGCAATGATGGAATCAATGGTGCTGGTCAATGTAATGATGGAATCAATGGTGCTGGTAAATACAATGCTGGAATCAATGGTTCTGTTGAATTCAATGGTGGAATCGATGGTGGTGTACTGGTGGATGCAATGCTGCACTCACCAATGGTACTGTTGTGCAGGTGAATGCAAGTGAATGAGAAAGTAACGACTTTCGGCGATTGGTTCACTCAAAGCAAGTTAGGGATTGTGCAAAATGTGAGCATATTTATTTTTCTTATAAGCATCATCTTCATAAGATTACAATCCATAACCTTTGTTCATTCAAAGAAAGTCAATGATTTCACATAAGAATAGCATTTTAATTTTTTTAATTTTATCCGGTTTCGTTTTTTTCCGAATTGAAGTATTTAATCAGCTTATGATTAAGCTCTTAACAATTTGATTGCCATTCACTGATTGCTCGTTTCTTAATTGACATTGTAGCAAAATTTTAGCATTCCATTCTGCAAATCAATTTAACAAAACAATATTACATTGAGAATCAGATGCGTTTTAAAATGAAAAGTACTTCTTCTCTTAATATTCATAAATTCATTGAAAGTCAACCAAAAAATGCCAGTATTTGCCCTTTCCTTCGAGTTAAAAAATCTTTTTTTATTAAAAATATCAGATCTCAAAAACGGCTCTTTTAACTTTTAAGTAAATAAGTGAATAAAATAAGGAAGTTAAGGAAAGTTTTGAGATTTTAAAAACATTCGAGCCTGAAAATCACGTCGTGAAATCACGAAATTTTACTGGTTCTTATAAAAAACCGATGATGATTAAAGAAAAATGCGTCGGTATTTTGGTGTTCGCGACCCCCGTGAGAAAATCATGATTCATGGGAAAAAGCATACAGAAAAATTAATACCGCTTGGCTAGGTCAAAAGAAGAAGTCTACCCTTAGTGTTATGTAACTTTCTTGACTTGACTTTCTTTATTTTGCATCGTATTGAGTATCAAAGAAAGAGATTTGTGTAAATTTGTAAATACACTCTAAAGTAAAGGAAAGTTATGTTTTTTGAATCAGAGGACAACGAGCAAACCGAAACATATGGATTCAAAATGATGAAGTGCCCTCCAAGCCACCCAGGACTAAAAAACTTTGAAAACGACTTACTTAACCTAATCCAAAACATATCATTCAAACCAATACGTAGCGACTTCCAATACAGACTTCGAGAGGATATCCAAACCATCAACGCCTCAAAGAACGCATTCGTCCCTGCTGACAAAACACGCAATTTTTATGAACTTAGTAAAAGTAAATATGACAAACTTTACAACGAGAATATTACCAAAACCTACATGAAAGACGTAGACTCGACCTACAAAACAATTAATACTGAGGCAAAAGAGATAGCAAAAAAAACTTAAATTGGGAGACAGAGTTGAATGCCTTGCAAAAC
>NW_027103554.1:0-18668 GCF_902728285.1 Clytia hemisphaerica
GTCCAATACACCTTTTCGACCGTAGCCCCCAATTGCCACGCGGGCATTTTTTTTCGTCCATTTTACCACCCTAAAACCGTCCCAGTCTTTTTTTACCTATAGAAAAAGGTGTCTAAAAAGGATTGAATCGAGTTTAGTGCAAAAAAAATGCCCGCGCGGCAATTGGCGGCTACGGCCGAAAAGGTGTGTACTACAAAATTAAAAAAAACGAGGAAATTCTGATTTTATCTCTAGATGAATTAGGTGGATGGTCAACAAAAGGGTGCATAACGATCCAACCAAATGAAATAGATGACGTAACATCCGTGGTCAACTGCCAATGCAATCATTTAACAAATTTCGCTGTTCTTTTTACAATTGATGGAGTGACCACCGCTGAGAAAGTGGATAGTGGTCATGAATTAGCCTTAACGCTGATTTCGTACATTGGTTGTGGTATCTCACTAGCCTGTATCATGATGACCTTATTGACGTTAGCTCTTTTCAAGTAAGCTTTTGAAAATGTTCGTTTTCAGTCTCAGTGGAAATGCTTCGTCAAAAGTTTGCTTTGAGATAATTCTTTAACGAAAGTTTAAGTGTGGTGTTTTTTGAAGCCTAAACTGCTCCTGCCTCCTCACATTTCATTTTTGTTAAGTGTACTTCGAGGCTCGAAAACACGAGTTAAAAACACACGAGTTAAAAACACGAGTTACAAAAAAATATTTAAATGTGACGTCATCAATGGGGAATTAAGTCATAAGTAGATAATTAACTCGTCAATTTATGGTGCACCTTAGAGCCCCCGGACAACGAGTTAATTAACTCCCTCAAGTTTATCTGGTGCACCTTAAACTTTACTAATGAATTTTAAATTAACCTCGCACCCCCATAAATTGACGAGTTAAATTATCTACTTGTGACGTCATAATTTCCATTGATGACGTAATTTAACGTAATCGTGTTTTTTGTAACTCGGTTTTTTTTTTTAACTCGTGTTTTCCGAGCCTCGTGTACTATCCATCCAGAAAAGCTCTCTTTCATAATTTTTTTATACATTATTTCTAGACCAATGAGACGACACATCCCATCCAAAGTATTGATCGGTTTATGTACCTCTATTGGCTGTCTCATTATCGTGTTCATTACGTTAATCGATCAAACCAAACCCTCATGGCTTTGTACTGCAACCTCAACAGTTCTTCATTTCTTGATTTTGAACTGTTTTTGTTGGATGTTGGTTGAAGCGTTGACATTATATTTAAAAGTAGTCAAAGTAATGGGTGAATATACATCCAAGTTCATACTGAAATCTCTCTTCGGCACTTTCGGTAAGTCTTTTTGTTGATCTCGCGATTTTATACATATTCAAAACCTCGTTTCCTGCATATTAATCGGCTCGCAGGATTTATTTTTACGAATCGGTCCCTTTCTCAACTAATTTCTTTCACAAGGTTTTGGCAAAAAAACCTGTAGTTGGTTTTGGCGAAATGTTTTTTTAGATTTTCGCAAGCATTAAATTTTGCAAATTTTTGGAAAAGCTCACGAAACTCGCGAAATAAAATCCTCGTGTAAATCGATTCACTTAAGTTAATAATTTTCTGACTTCCATACCAGTTACGTAAATAAAACCTGGGATACACGTAGCCTATACTAACAAGAGATTTTTTGATCATTCAGCCTTAAAGTTTATTTATTTCTAACGAAAATATTTTTCTTCTAGGGGTGCCACTATTTGTTGTTACCGTTTGTTTATTGGCTGACAAGAATGATTACCAAGATCTAGAAATGTGAGTATACCCAGCTTGCACATAACGTTCATCTAACGTTATATGTAGACGTTGTGAGCTTTAGATGAACGCCGAAATAAAGTTGTGTTCCAGCTGGGTTTAGATGAGCACATTTAAACTTTCATCTGAGGCATTCTATGTTGGGCTCATAAAGCCGATACCTCTAATCCGATTTTCAAGGGGCATCGAATTAGAGCATGATCTTAGTGAGAAAGTGTTAACTGTAAAGGCTTGGGGAAACGAGAACTTTTTTTGCGTTGGTGCAATGCAACATGCTCCATCCCACCACCCTGAAACGCTTTCCTGAGCGCCCCACTCACTATTGTTCCACTAGCGCCCCCCTGAACGTCCCACTAACGCCCGTCCCACGCACTTGAGCGTCCTACTTAGCATCCCACTAGTTTCCCCCTGAAAGTCCCACTAGTGTCCCCCTGAACATCCCATTTAGTGTCCCAATTAAACGTCCCACTTATCCAGTATGCCATTTGAATTAGGGATGAGCACGAACCAAAATTATATGCTAAGTAAATAGACCGTTTCATAATATTATGTCACGAGCAACACTTACCTCGTTTTCAAAAAATTGCTATGGTAATCAATTGATTCCCAGGGAAGTTTGCTCTATCTATACAGGTAACACTTAAATACTCAAGAGATATAATCACCATAGTAATGGTTTCAAAACGAGGTTGTCGTTATACTTAAAATAATAAAAAGAAAACAACTTTTCATAAATAGTAGGCAATTGCCGCTAGGCAACTTGTCCGATACATCCCTTTTTTTTTACACTTTTTTCTATTGTCGAAAAAAGACTGGGACGGTTTTAGGGTGGTAAAACGGACAAAAAATACCCGTGTGTGGCAATTGGCGGCTACGGTCGAAAAGGTGTATTATTTATGAAAAGTTGTGTATATATTTTTTTGTGTATAATATTTTTTCTTAGCTGCATGGTACATGGAAACTCGCTTAAATATGGTCTTCTTCTTCCCGTTGGCATCATCCTCTTCCTGAACTCCATCATCTTTTTATTTGTCGTCTACCGCCTTTTCAAAAACAAACTCAGTAAACACAAAGTGGACGACAAAGCACAACTCGCATCGCAACTCCGAATTGCCGTCTCTCCTGTTGCACCTTACTCGGATTAACTTGGATTTTCGGGTTACTCGCCGTCGGAGAAACTCGACTTGTTTTTCAATACTTATTTTGTATATTCAATTCGTTACAAGGTGCTTTTATCTTCTATTTTAACATTCTGAGACAGACGCGCACAGTTGAAGCGTGGAGAGGATTTTTAGCAGGTAAAGGACGTGCTTATATATTTAACTTCCAGTGGATCACACTCATCACACAACACCAAATCCAGATCAACAAATTCGAAAAACTTTCGACTTTCAAGTGAAAGAGATTCAGTACCGCTACCCGAATTCACGTTTCCATCTAACAACTCGAACCGATACTCAGATCAAATCGGACCATCATCATTACCTGAATTCAGATCTCCAAAATTAGCCGAAAAATACGAACCACCACCCTTACCTGAGTTTACAGCTCCCCGTACAATTCTTTCGCCTGACGTGAGCGATGACGAATTAGGATCACAAGCATCAATTATAAGGTCAGCAAGTGGTCATGATAACGTCCCACAACTTTTCGCAGGAACACCGGCTTCTGAAATCCATTTTACCCGCTTTGTTGAACATAAAGGTCTGTAAGTTTCTGTAAGATAAAGCTTATAGTAACTAGAGTAATGTATTGCATGTGTTGAACCTATGAGGATCGTTCAACCAACATGCAAGCCTAGCACACTCCCCATACTCTTTTATCAGAGTGATGGTACCCAGTTCCCCTACAAAGCAGGGGTCCGCCCCGGCGAAGGTACATTCACTTGCCAAGGTCTGTAAGAAGAGTAGAAGATAAAATACGTAAGTAATTTCTTTAGAATTGTATTTAAACAAATTAGTTGATGCGTATTTTCTAAGACTATTATAATTCATTACATTAAATGAGTGAATAGTGTAGAAATATACCACGAGTTAAAGTTTTTACAAAATTCCAACAATCAAATGCTTCGAGTATTTTTTACGGCGGAAGACTAAAGTCCCTTTTTTGAATGTATTTCTTATAAATTCATTTTTTTTGACTTTCCGTTTTAGCCCCCCCCCCTAATACAAAACAAGATTTTTGGGGACCAAAATACCAACGGAATTTTCTCCGGGTTTGGAAACCGTAATATAAAAATCTTTATAGACAATACCGGAGGTATAAGGTTCATTAGAGGATAAAAAAAACAAAGCCACTGACTTTAGATGAATCGTTTCCTCATCCGACCTGGCATTATGGAAACAATACGCTCATAATTCGAAAGTGATGAAAAATGAGGCATATACAAATAAAACACGCTTATTGATAAGAGTTTCTAAAGAACACCACAGCTAGCCCTTTTCAGAAATGGGTATTTGTAACAAAATGACTTTGTTAGATTTTAAGGGCTTGTAAGCGTAGTTAAAGCGTAAGAACATTTATTAAAACAGCCAATCCTGACCAAAATTTACGGGTTTACAAAAATAGATCATGTATAATTTTGGTAAATAAGAGGATCTTGCACTCATCAATTTGATTAACTTTTTAATTGAAAAACGGATGTGGAGCAGATTGGTCAAAATGGAAAAGTTTTTTTGCTTACAGCATAATTAAAATAGTTGATATGAAATGCTGATTGAAACGGGAACACTATGTAACAAGTGATACTTTATGGACACCTGGTTATTTTATATATAGCTACAGAGGCCAAAACAACATTCGAACACATAGTGACTCTAGATAAAAAACACGTTTAGGCTTTGAGCTTCGAAGCAAAAAAAAATCTCACAAAATTCAGTAATTTAAGAACGCGGATTCTTTTCAATCCGTAGCTGAAAACATACCTTTTTTTACAAAGTCCAAAAAACCCTTTTTTAGCGGAAACCCAATTTTTTTCCAAAAATCGAGCTCCGTGTTCGAGGGTTTCATCTTTGTGCAAAAAGCATAAAGAATAAAAGCCAATCTCGAAAAAGCTAATACCTAAAATTGATAGTGTTATAAAAAATATGAATATTTTGTTCTATAAAAACACCAAGGCAACCAAAATTCATGTCTATTCTTGGCCCTCATGAGCAAAAAAATCATGATCTCATAAAAAAAATTGAGTAATTTACTAAGAACATTGTGTTTTGATTAATAGTGAGTTATAGATAAACATGCGTTTTTGACCAACGACATTTTTTTTGCAAAATTGCTTGCACCATTTTTATGATGTTACACTATTCCTGCAAAAAAGCAAAAATTAATGTCCAAACCAATCCAAAATCCCATTTTTTAGCCGTTTTTTTCAAATTTCCCAAATTTTTTAGCAAAATAGGGCTCCGTCACATTCGAGGTTTAAGTTACAGCTATTAAAAACGTAAGAATGAAAGGCCAATCTCGTGAAAGCTAATACCTAAGTAATTGATATGTGCTTATAAAAAATAGAATTGGGCCAGAAAAAAAGAAGCAACCAAAATTTCATGTCGAAAACATTTTAAAAAAGCCCTCCTGAAAATCCATAAAAAAATTTATTTGACTAAAACATTGATATACTTATTAAAGTGATCTTATAAAAAAAAATAAATTTTTTTCAAAAATTCGCTTAAGCCAGTTCAATGTTTTCATGAAAAAACAGCGACCTAATACAAAGTAAAAAAAAGGGCCGTTTTAAATCCCAGAAATTCCGTCACATTCGAGGTTTTGTTATGCATCTTTGTGCAAAAAATCAGAAAAACTAACGAGCCAATGGAGGAAAAATAACGAACGTACGAACGAGAACGAACAGACGAACGGACAAAGGTTAATTTATAGGACTCCATAGGAAAAATAAAACCTTTGAATTAATCTCTCAATTATTCTAACGATAACCAGCTTCCAAAAGCCACAGGGTTGATTTTATTTGAGGAAACAAGGCCAAGTGGTATCTGGAAAAAAAAAATTTCAGATGTAAAAAGCATATTGTTCAAAACCTAAGAACGACAATCTTAAGAGTATTTTCAGAAGTTCCGAACATTAAGGAACGAAGTTGTGATGAGCTGGTCCAGACTTTAAGACAACACGACGAATGGGGCGGTGTTTGCCCTCCCGTTTTTTGTTTTTTTCGAAATTATTTTTCCGAAAGAGGTATTTTTTACAAGTTCCGTAAAAACGGTCCTAAAAGTGAAATAAAATTTTATTTAAAGGTTTATACAATTTCAATTTTCGGTTTCCTCCTTTCGCTATATATAAATCAGAAATTAAATCTACATATTTCCATAATTTGAAATCTCTAAACTAGAAAGTTTGCGTATCCCGTGCTTGTTCAAGTTATAGAGGCTCAACTGTTCCTCTACGTCGTTAAGTTGATGGGCTGTCCGTACTTTAAGAACTATTCATGACGTAATGTTTGCGGTGTTTGCAACCAGTTTTATTGTTTAAATTCGAAATTAGTTTCAAACATCTGGTCATTTTTTGTTGCTTCCGTATGAAACATTACGTCATGAATATCATGAATAAAGAACTTCACCATAAAGGTTTTATGCGATTTCATCTGTTCTTTTTCCCTCTTTACAATTCACTTTGTATGCGAATTCACATCTCCCGTTTTTCTTCGTTTCATCCGGTTTATATTGTAAACCTGCCGGACATGACATGCGTATTGACCGGGCATTGGTGCATGCGTAGTAGCTTGTACATGATGATGGATCCGGGTAGATACCGTATCCCTGATATTCACAGAAATTCCGGTGATTTAGTTGGATCTGACTCTTTGGAATCAGCGCGTTAACTAAAAAGAGAAATAAAGTAATCGAAATCATATAACCTTAACTAATTTCACATATAGCACTCAACCAAGCTGACATACAACGTGTTGTTTCAACATTCATATTTTAACGTTGTGTCGACGTTGTGAACATTAGATAAACGCTGAAACAATGTTATATGGCAAAAACCATAAGCCAACAATGATTAGAGACACTTACCTAGAATATTGTCTGTGTTGCACTCATAATAAGAAGCATGGTCACACACGTTAATCCTTGGGTTGAATCCAGTTCCTTTCGGACAGACCATAGGCGTGGCCTTTCCTCCTAAGCTGCAAGAAATGAAAACATCGCATATTAAAGGCAGTTTGTAAAGCCCTGGATCACGATATCGGCAATATTTGTTGGCAATGATTTGAGCAGCTTCTGAAATGTTGAGAGGCTTGTTGTTTGGTTCTACCGACGATGGCATGGTCGGGATCGTAAATAATCCGTCGGAAATCGTGATCAGCTCGTCGGCTTTATTTGGGTTCGCTGTCGTCGTACCGATGGACGAGATAGAAGAGAAAGTATGCCGGGGTTGAAGCATTGGAGCTTTCGTAAAGGTTGTACTGCGTTGCCGTGTTTTATGAGAATATTTGCTAGTCGTGATGGGCACTGTCGGTGGGAATGTAGTGAATACTCGTTTTTCCCGATAATTTTTCGTCGTGTGGTGACCGTTGTGTGAGGTTTCCGAAAACTTTACGAGTAATTTCTCAACAAAGTTAGTTTCCCTTCGTCTTCTTTTCTTGTTGCTTCGAGCTTCTGATGACGCGAAAAGGATGATGCATTTGGCGTCATCTTGACTATCTTCAACACAATTGAAAGTGATTGGTGTTGGTTGGTTTTTCTATGGAGAGGATGGAAATCGATTTATTATAGTCCTGTAGCACAGTCAGATGTCTTCTTTTGCATTTTAGATTTACATTAACTTTTTCTTCGGTAAGTAAGGGTTTCAAAAGGGACTCCACTGTGCTCGAATATTTCGGGGCCATGCGAGGATCCCAGATTGACAAAACTGTATAATTAACACAAATTATAAGCTTCTAAGCCTTGCAGAAGATTTTCCTTACACACGTTAACATAAAACGATTCCACCTGTATTACATTGCTACCTATTGGTAATTAAAAGAAAAAACTACATATTGGTGGCGTGAAGGAAGGATTCAACTAAAGGTTTACATCACTTTGAATCCCAATCGTTTCCAATCCAGGCAGGGTGTTAGGGTAGCATGGCGATAGACTCTCAACCTTCACTGACAAATTAATAGCGAGTTTATGTATTTCGCTTTTGAGGACGGTAAAGTGACTGAAGCGATTTGGAATAGCCCGCAGTTTTGACCCGCTAAATCGAGGACGGTAAAAGTACTGATTTACCGTCGTCCTCAATCAGTCAGGACAAATTAGAACCTTGCCGCCTCCGTCGCGAATCAAATACACATACATAACTCAAATAACTTCTTAAACATCAGGGTATCATATGAACTTACCGATATTCATTGGAAAATTACATAAACCGAACTTACCGACATCAGGGTTCAGATCATAAACCCAACTTCCCAGATCTCTCCAATTATATTCATTGGTGAAAATTTCGAAGATTTTTGGAATGTTGACGAGGTAATAAACACCACGAGAGAAAGCAACTTCGTCTGAAGGAGTATCTGGTAAAAAGCGGCTTATCCCAACCTGAAGTTGAAAAGAAAAACATATATACCAGTCAGGGTGTAGTAGGCAATAATACAACCAAAATAAGTAAGAGTGAATAAATTTGTGTACTGAAATTTTTATTTCTTCACAAATACATAAAAAAATGTGTCTTCCAATCTTAATAAACAGGGGGCGACTAATTGTCGGAGGGATCCTGAAATAGTACCTCTAAGTAACCCCAAAATGAAGCAATTATAGACTAAACCCAGACTATTATTTAGAGTAAAATAAGATATTCTTCTTTTGATGACTGAAAAAAATTTCTCATCAAAAGAGACTGAGGGGGTCTCATATAATGCATCGGGCCTAAAAGCGCGCAACTTATAGACGATCTTATCGTCTACACAAGATCACTAAAAAAGGGAATAGTTTAGGAGGTGTGATAAATTCGGGAGGAGTAAGCAGTGGTTTACAGAGGTGTCTACAATGTTTGTTCCAAGCTCTACCGCGACTTTTCCCCCGTAAACCGCCCTAACGCCCTGACTATGCGCTTATATATTTTCCCGCGGTTACTGACCCTCTAAAACGAACGATAGCATTGTCTACGCAACTTACCGAAGCATGTCCACAAGTTTGACCCTCTTCGTTTTTGTTGACGTTAAAATTACCATTGGATGAGAGTACAGCATAATAGTTCTGTGCAAACCACTGTTCACCAACTTTGATCAGTAACGTCTGAAAGCTGTGGCGGTTACGCTGAAAAGTAAATAATGAATATGATTGATTTGGGTTCTTACATCTTAGCATAGTCCATAGAATGGGGCATTCCATTTTATACCCATACATGAGGTGGACGAACATTTCCAGAGGGTAATCCAAGAAAATTTTTAGGTAAAAAGTTATTCTAAATTTCCAGAGGGTAAAAGACTGATTTTAGTTCGTCCTCCCTCACATGAAGGTATGAAAAATTTTTCCATAGATATTTTTGATAATTTTGCTATTTTCCAGGGGGTATCCACACATTTTCAATAATTTTTTTTTGACTTGAAAAGGTTCGTCCATTCCCCATGTATAGTTTTTAATGGAACAGCCCAATAAAGCACATGGTCTGGAAGTTGGGTTATTTTAAACTTCGCGGTTGATATTTATTTGCCCATCGATATTGTCGTGTAGAAGATATTCAATTGACATTGATCTCAGTGGTTAGATTTTATTGAGGAGCAGATAAACGTATTCGACAGACTCTCTAAATTAAGCTATCACATTGGATACATAGATTTAAAAAGCCCGAACAGATAAATGTCGTGCTTTAAGCTATCGCAGGCAAAAAAAGTGAATATCGGAAAAAATATTGTTGCTATTGTTTTCGAAAACCCGCAAATCTTATTATTGGTCAAGCGCTGAAATTCTATTGTAATGTCACGTGACTTAGATAGAATTTCCTACCTAACCACGGCACACCTTTCAGCAAAAGTACGCCATCTAGCCCTTCGGGCTTTATAAATCTATGATTGGATAGCCCAGATGGTATACCTCCTTTTTTGTGAATTTCATGCATCATCATTCTAAAATTAAAATCTAGTGCACTTTGTGATTCGCCATCTTGAAAACGTTCAGTGCATTCTCAAAGGTTTATCTAGAGTTGACACTCTCTAACTCGACATTGTACTATTGGATGTGCTCCTTCATTCGATAACATTGAAAGTCACCGTCAACAAGAAACTCGTATAAGCGACACTTATGAAAATTCCATTCCCATTGAAAATCGATTTAGAGAGCGTCGACTGTCCAGGTAAATACAAAGAAGAGTTAACTTACCCTTCCCAAACTATTGGTTTCTGCATCCGAATACATATCAAACCAAGTGAACGCAATCACCCTTTCGATTCTATCTGCTGTCAAATTATCACGTTGCTTGACGGTCACACGGTTCAGTGTTTTACCCGTCTCAAAAGCTTCTTTCAAATCTGTTGCAATATTTGGTAGAAACTTTACTGGGAATTGAAGAAGATTTGACGTGTCTTTGTCGGTGTCGGTGTTTCGCCGTGAGCGGTGGTTGTCTTCATCGACGACTATGTTTATGACAGGCTCGAAAGTTGTTGCAGATTCTGTTGATTGGTTGATAGACTCTATGCCGTTAGTTGATTGGTCATTTGATTGCGCCGTCGTCATTGGTTGGTCAATTTGTTCGTCTATTTGAGTTGATTCGGTTGTTATTGGAGCTTGACTTTCTGTCGGCATTGGTTGTATTGGAGTCGACATAAAACTACTGGCAGCAATACTTAGAGAAGGTGAGACTGATTCAGATTGTAATGAGATGGAGGATCCTATTGACGTAGTGCTTGAGAATGTTGACGGCGTAGATTTAACTGACGACGTTAGATCTTTAATCGAAGACGATGGAGCTATCACTGAAGACGTTGCAGAAATCATTTCAGAAGACGCTATATTTGACATAGCAGGTTGCCAGTAAAGCTGTAGACGTTGGCGGCAATATGTTATCCGTTGTTGACAATATATCAGACGACACGGTCGGTATCGTCGTTATTGACGGTAATATTGATGAAGAAGGGTTCGACGACAGCATTTTTATCATATTCCATGATTGATATCTTGCCGTGGTCGTAATGACGCCAATAAGGAGCAATGAAATCCAAAGTGGAGTCAGGTCTTTGTTGACATCGAAGAGTGGATATTTCTCTTGCGGTTGATGGGTCAAAGGTGAGCACACCACTGAAATGAACCTGTACATTTCGTGTGAGAAGAAAAATTGTTGTGGTCAGAAAAATGGTTTACAAGTTTGCAAACGCAGTCGGAGGCGACCCGAAAGCTCCTCTTTCAATAGTTAATTACCCGAAAGTAGGGGAGTGTGACACTCTTTCTCCATGGGTTGTTTCACTTTCATTCTCTTTAATTGCTAAGCATCAAGCGGAGAGGCATCAAGTATCAATTTTGTACAAAGTACAAAGTCCTTGGCAAGTAAATACTTAATGGTTGTGGTCAGGTCTACATAATTCACCGTAATAGTCCCTGTGTTAATTTCCTACTTTACATATTTTCACCTTTCATATATGAAAACATAGGGTATACGATTTCCCTCAAAAGTTATCTAATAAAGATTACAAGTTCCCTGAAAACCAATATTTTCAATGAATCAAGAATACACGAGACTAGTCCATTATACATTCTTGACGACCCATGAATATACAACTGTGTCATGGATAAGACCATTGCATTTATCCAGTCAAAAAATATGTTCTGAGAATTATGATGAAAGATTTAAGGGCTAAATAATAAAAGCCTATGAGACTTACAAATGCAGTTTGACTTTGCGCACCAAACATTTTGAAATTATCACCAAGATCGCATTGTATAATTCTTTGGTTAGATCGGCCACTGGTCTGCGAGAAATCCAGCTCTTCACCGACCATTAAGATCACGATATAGATCTCTTACTGCGTGGCAAGACGCACAGAAAATGTATAAAAGCACTGCTTTGCAATATGACATTACCATTTTCATTATGGTTGACTTTTGGCCGATTTATTTTAATGAAGTTTTTAATATGGATTTTTGTATTCCTAAAAACATTTGAAAAATGGAGATTTTGGACGTTAGTACTCAGTACTCCGAACAACCTGGCATTTTTTGCAATTTCTGTCACCAAGAAAGACATTTTCGGGCAAACACAGAGGTTGCGCTAAAAGTTGAAGTCGGACTCGATTCACAAAAACCCAGCGTAAAAGTCGGTGTGTAAAGATTATTAGAGATAGTTTGGAAACTTTTCAATGAATCCCCCCGGAGATATAGGAGATAACAACATTATCAAAATCAACTCTGAGCTCACACAATTAAAACGAATTCCTATTAAAGAATTTCTAACACTTTCCAAAATCCATCAAAGAAATCAACCTTCAACTTTCAACTTAGCTTTTACTACTACTTTAACTACTTTCAGTCGACCATTTCTGCACCATTAGCAAACATTAAGAATGGTATCTTTCCACAAAAATATTTCTTTATATGAAAGTTTGATTACATAATGGTGATCAACAGAAACAAACATTTGACACAAGAAATGTTCACCCCGTGGTTTATTTGCTGGATGATGTCCTTGCTGGCATCCGCCCAAAAGTAATACGAATTTTGTTTTCTTATAAGAATACCATATTTGATCAACAACACGCATAAAACACTACTACATCCAGGAGTTGGCTAGAATCTTAACAAATGAAACACTCGCTGAAAAACAGCGATGGAAATACAGAAAGTATGAAACTCTTTCTGGACGCACGAGCCACGGGGTACCCTATACTAATGGCCATGGCGCGAAACGTATTTTGATTCTTTTTTTCAAAAAGTGCATTTCTCTCGTCCGGAAAGGGTTAAGTATGAATCCAAAACATCGCTCACGTTGAAAGAAACTGTCTAGGCTCGACCTACTAAAAGTTAGACCATTTGGTTCTTATAAACCAAACATATCTTTCGCTGCCATCCTTATGAATATAACTTATGCTAATGGCGTAGAAAATAGTAGTAAAAGAGGAATTTGGCGGTAATTATCTTGTAATACATTATAGTTTCTATATGACAAAACTTGACGAAAATGATAAACTCGATGATGTAATCTTTCAAAAGTGGAAAGTAGAAACAGTTTTTTGCGGCAAGGTAGGCGACAAGGTAGGCTGGTCCTAGGCTTTCCTAGTTACCTTTAAGAGGGTTTCTCATGATCTTTGGGCTCCTGGCTCTCGTATGTACAAAATGCTTCCATTACAAATGATCATTTAACATTGCATTGGAATAAAGCAGGAGTAAAAAATATCATTTTGATGACGTCAGCAGATTCTTTTCCGTAAATAATGATGATCAAGGAATAATTAACCTGCTATAATTACATTCTTTAATCATTAGTAATCATCATTCTTTAATCATTAGTAATCATGTAATTAGCAAATTATCTTCAAGCAATGCTTCGAGATTAATTTCTTCAGTTTGAGATTTCATTTAAAAATACAATCGTCATAATCCTTGCATCAATCAATGTTTGATATAAGGGGTTTGTAAAAAGTATGTTAATATTTTTGAACAAGTTATACTATTGTGTCAATACACCAGTCAACCAGTCAAATTCATTGAGTTCAAAGTCCGAAAGGGGCTAGGGAGGAGCCTTCAACTTTTCTCCAGCAAGAAAAAGTGAAGCTTTTTCATTTGTCACACCTTCTAAACCCTTTAAACACTATCTTATTAGATATTAGATATAAGATCAAGTTTTAAGTTTTTTGTCTTCTAAATTAATTAGCCTGCAAAAAGGTGAGAGGGCCTCCCGTGATGGGTCCAGGGTTCACAACAACGTAACACAACTAAATAAAAATAGCTAAGGAATTCTGGGAAATTGAATAAGCAAACAATCCACCAACCCACTCGATAGAAGGAATTCAGCTTAATTAGCTGGTCTGCAAAATGTGTCATAGCATTCCAAAAGCTAAGCATAAAAAATACAACCCGACGTCATTATTGTTATTATTTGCATTATGTCACCACTACCAAGAAATGTATAAATGAGATCACATGACGATAAGTTTTTGCCACCGCATCATTTTCTCGGCTTCTCGATTTAGTCTGTAAAATACACAGTATTTCTTGTTTAGGCATACTTTTACGAACTGCCTCTTACAAACAACCGTTCAAACCAACCATCCGTAAACTCAGAATTACAAACTACCTCCCTGTGTAGGCCCGGCGAACGGCATGCATTTGCCTAACTAAGAATTCACCGGCATAGAATTTGCCGGGGTTAATTTTTTAATCGCTAACTTATCAAAAAAAGCAAAACCCCCGAAAAGAGAAAAAGCAGCACAGCTTTTTATCCATCTCAACCCACTTCTTGATACAAGAAATGAGGTTCAACTTTTGACAAAATTTATTTCAATGTGAATAATTATTGGCCGGCACCCACCCGTTTCAGGAAAGATGTGGTCAGTAAAATTGATGAAAATCCTGTCCTGTCCATACAGATGATGTAAAAAAGAAATTGACATATTTAACGATGTTCGAGATTAGAAGAAAAATCTTTATGATAATTTTTTTAATAAGATTTAATACCCTCATTTTTCGCCTTTTTTCGACTTTTTTGAAAAGTAATGTTTTAGCATTTAGACTATAACTTTTGATCTACGTAACCAAATTTAACAAACAGCCCATCAAAATTTAAGTTTATCGTTCCTCTTTCCAATGCAAAAGGATTGATTCTTTAACAGTTTATAGAACTCGAGAAAAATCACTTCAAAGAGGGGGACTTTTTTTCTGGGACACCCGGTAGTGTAGGTTTTCAATGTCAATTTCGCTTGGTTAAAAGCCCCCAGATTAGAGTTTTGTATCATGGTTTTTGTTGCGGATAGGGACAGTTTTGTTTTGTTGTTTTGGTTTCGGAGCGAGGAAACAGAGCAGTTCCATTCCGATGAAAATAGTGGAGCGTAACTGTTTCAATTTGTTTTGCTTTCCTTTTTGACTTTTTTGACGTTTCCATGTTGTTTCCACACAGTGTTTCGGAACCGTTCTGTAATGTTCACAGTCTACAATCAGTAACAAAATACGTGGCAATTTCTTGAAAAACCTCTAAGAAGGTCTTCATTTATCATAAAAAGTGATTTCAAGAAATGAATTGATGTGAGTAAACTTTTTAAAAGGAATTTTAAAAAAAAAGTGAAAAAATATCATTTATAAGATCGTTAAAACTTATTTGATATTTAATTTGGCGTGATACAAAAAATTTTTGATAGCGTCATGATTGAGAACCTCGTTAAATTAAGCTAGAAAACTTTTTCGCCGATGTTGTCAGTTTCTTTATTTTCTTCCATCTTAGTAGTGCTGTTCTTTCTTTCTGTAATTGGGCTGTTCCATTAAAAACCATACAGGGGGTGGACGAACCTTTGTAAGTCAAAAAGAATTATTGAAAATGTGTGGATATCCCCTGGAAATTTTTCTCAGATTATCCTCTGGAAATGTTCACTCAACCACCTGTATGGATATAAAATGGAATGGCCTATTTTTCCAATGATACTTTGCTATATCGAATGCTACAAGGCAAATAAAAAGCACAACCACGAATGACAATGAACTCCCACTACAATAGACTCATTAAAACCACACGATGAAAACATAACATAAGATCATTTTGAAGAGCGTTTTTCTGAAGTTTCCTTTCCTCGGACAAAAAGTAGACTTTTTGAAAGTTTTTTTTATTTTACGCCACTTAAAAGTCATCCATGTCGTTTTTTGAGAGCTTTCGATTGGTATAACAAATTTTTGGAGTCTGAGGTTTTACCTGTGACCTCAGTTTTTGGGTCCTAAAAAAATCCTAGGCCTTAGCAGAAAAGCCCCCCTCGCGACACACTCTTTGAATACTTCATTCTTTGAAATGGTCCAGGTTTGGTTGCATCGCATTAAAGATGTCATTTGTCCTTAGGGTTTGCCCCTACCATAAGCGCCGTAAAGAACGCGAAAAACTTCAGAAAACCACTAAACAGGCGATAAGGGACAGCGTAAAAATGCCGATAAGGTACTGCAAAATACTGATCTTAGGTTGACATAATACTTCTGGAAGCTAGCTGGGGGGGGGGTCAATTTGACTTCAGTCCTAGTGAGTTTTGGACTGGTAAGTATCTCAACCAAATGAAGACAAAAGAAGGTATAGTAAGGCCCCCATAGTAAGCAGACTGGGAGTAAGTGGGTGTGTCAGAAAAGTCTAGTATGTCATTCATTAGACCAAAATATCTGAAATCTGGTCAAATATGCTTGCTCTCTTTCAACAAGGTTGGAGAAAAAACTCGTTTGTCTTAAGAATTAAACATTAAACAAGAGCCGAGTATTTGTTGAAAGTAACAAATGCCTACGAACTAACTAAAAGAGCCTAAAACAAAGAAGGGTAAATAATTAACAAAAGAGTGTACTATTGAAACGGTTGGCAGACGATATCATCCACCAGGATACAAGTGAAATTTTTCAATCTGCGGACCTAGACGGGGGTTTGGTTGGGAGCTTTGTTAATTAAGGTCTGTAAATTTACACGCTATAACTATTTGTGAATGTTAGCATTCTGCTGTGTCTCGTTGGCGCAAGCGGTTAGGCATTGGGGTTGTAAAACAAGGTTGCTTGCATTTGGTGGTTATAGCCGGGGATAGGAGACCTATTTCACCGGTACGGGCAAATTTCAGAAAAATACTTAGAAAACAGTTAAAAACACTTGAAAAAGTCAGAAAATCAGGATAGAAGATAGGAAAGTAGAAAATAGGGGGAAAATAAGAGACGATGCATCCTGGTGGATGATATCGTTTGCCAACCTATTGAAACGATAATTCCCATTTTATTTAACTTTGATTAAATTGGAAGGAAAACAGTTCATTGACATCCTCCAGTGAATAGCTGTAAATACTTGGTAATCATTTGTTGGCAGCATATAGCATTTATTTGGAGAAGGAACAAAATTTGATGACAGCTTGATATCATCGAAAGCTAATTAAGATATTTAATCCTTGTTTGTGTAAAATTATCATATTTATTATTGACGTCACATTTGGAAGCACCATATCCAAAATATCGTGCTTTGTTGAATCTTGTTTTTCTACAAATTCTAACTTGTAAACAAAACTTCCTTTTTAGGAGTTTTTTTGGAGTAAAAGAATAATCTAAGCTTGCATCTTCAGTAAAGAGGTGCGCCATTGCACTAGGTTTTTCGCAAAGTGACCTGATTAGTAAAATACCATCAATCCGAAATCAATCATATCATTTCAAAAAATCTGGTTTTAAAAATGAACATTCAAACGCAAAACAGAAGTTTTTTATAGCAGCAATTGAAATGTGGCTTAAAATACCGAAAAACAAGAACAATTTAATTGGGGTCCACTAGTGGCCGCTATTCGCTACTAACGGACAAGCAAAATCGGTAACCAACGACTAAAACAAGGTGGATCGTTTTGTTTGGGCGTTTACTCGAATTCTCAAACATAAAACAAGAGGGGCGGTTAATAAATCTGTTCTTAGTATGCAGAAAATGAGTAAATGGGAAACAGATTTTTTCACAAATATTTTTGAAAGAGAGCGTGTTACTGAATAGTAATATCAGTTTATATGGGGAGAGTGTGTAATGAATAAATCTTCAGCAACGCGCAGGTGTTGCGGTTCCGAGAAACGTACTGGTAGAGTCTTCGAAGTGGTATCTTTTTGTCTGGCGATGTTCATTCTTGAGTAGTTCGCACTCTCAGAGCTATCAGCTGTGGTATTTCATTTTGCATTTTTGGATTACAGTATATACTAGGGGAGGACTAGAAATTCACTCTCAAGCTAATTTATGTTCGAGCAAATTTTTAAATTTCGATCGTCTTAACATATCTATGAGCCCCTCCCCCCTGCAATGACACATCTATGAAACTAAATTGATTATAATTGAATTTTTCAAAAGTCTCTATAGCCAAGACAACAAACATCATGGTAAATTTGATTTATAGTGACTTTCAAATGTTTCAAATATATTGAATCTAAATATTGTATTTCGTAATTCCAACTATCATTATCAAAAAGTTAAATTACCCTTTTAAATTTGTATCCCTTTTAAAATTCAACAGCATTTGCATAAATACATGCATATATGCAGAATCGCTTTGCTAAACCAAACAACCTCCTAGAAACAACTTTCTAGGTAATATTTTCACCTCCCACTATGAGTGAATCTTGGCTGCCGAATATCTGAAATTTTACGTAATTTCTTCACTTAAATTCCCATCATATAGGACGGAAATTTTTTGTGACATTTTTAACTAGGCAGAGATACACGCTTACAGTCAGTTACAGCATCTAGTCAAATTACAATAAATATTCTTTTTTCAGAAAAAACAATAACAATGGAGATACCTTGTATGCTTCTCGTAATATTGAGGTGTACTTTTGAAGTTTGTTCTTTATCCATCCCTTCACCACCACTGGCATCTGTAGACAAAGAAATGGAACAGAAGATTAAGTTTCATAAAACACAAGGTATGTTGACTGAACTGGTTTAGACACTTATGTCTACCCTTGACTTATCGACCCTTTTAACACCGGCCCTAATTTAGCGTCGGCCCTTTCATGCCTGTCCTTGTTACGCTAAGGCTCTATTTTTTCCATTTTCAGCCCGACCCTAATTCAATTCCAGTCCCTCAGGCAGGAATTAAATTGAGGTCGTACTAAGGACCAAGGACCGCGTGAAAGGGACCGACACCAGCGACAAAAAGCAACGCCAATAAGGACCGGCGTAAAAGGGCCGATACGGTATTTTTCTTATCCTTAAAATTGATGAAAAATGTACTTAGCTCGAGGCTAATCAAAATCAACTATCAATTACAATTCTATCTATTAAGTTGATACAAGATCAAAT
>NW_027103555.1:0-24815 GCF_902728285.1 Clytia hemisphaerica
AAATTATTAAAATTTCCCTTGCCTTATTCGTGAAATTTTCAAAAATTTCAAAAGTGATCTCATGAAATTTATCCTTAATTTCCTTAAAAAACACAAATTTTCTAGTACAAACAGAAAGTAACATTACCAAACTGAAAAAATTAAAATTCAATATAATAAAATGTCATACCGGTCAACTTCGAGTGCAAAACGCTTTCATTAAAATTCTTCATATTGTAAGGTTGTAATTATACTTATACTATTGCCCATGCGCCAAATACAAGGAGAGTGTTATCTTGAACTTTCTATGCTAGCCTTCCATTGTAGTAGAAACCAAATAAAGTTTGAAATCCGCAAGCCTTTTAATTAAACAATTTAGCAAAATTAAAAGGATATAATTGTCTGCATTTAATTATTCAAAAATTTTAAACGGTTTATTTGATAATTTATACAACAAAAGAACGCTATAATTTTTTGAACTTATTGAATAAAATGAATAAAACTCATTTTCTGTATTCAATTCGATTCAGAATAAACAAAAGAATTCGAATGTTCCTTTTGTTAGTTACTGTTTGAAAAAATTGACCAAACTTTCCTGTTGTATGCCAAAAATATATAACTTTTCAATACATTCGACACTTAAGTGTATATAATAAGAATATTACGAGCAAAGTTATTTTGTGGAACTGATTACATTTTCGTTTGCAGACAATAACTTAATTAGTCATTCCCAGCACAATTTCATTTCAAGACACAAAATTATTGTAGAAACTCTGTTAACTCGATCATGAAAAATTGTCTCCCACCCATTCGAATCTGAAATCATGAAGTGTATTTTTTAATCAAAAATTCTTTAAATATCACCATAAAATAATAATTATAAAAACTATGATACAGCTAAAAGGGGAAAAAAATAGTTTATGAAAAATTAAAAAAAAAAAAATTTTCTTAAAGAAATTTTCTTGGATTCCTTCTGTTAATGGTTTGTTACCCGCCTGTTCTTTTTGTATACAAATGTTCATTGATCCGTGAGTAAAGGTAAATTTAAAGAGTACATATAGCCCTTTGGTTGCAAACCGCTCCGTTGATAAGTATCTTCCATTACCAATACTCTCGAGGTCAGGATATCTGAACTTTTCCCTGCTTTTCCCTGTGATATGTGATTGACCCGTGATTGATTGAGTTGTGACGAAGATGGCATAAAAGATTGTATAAGCTTATTCATGATATGCACCACGACTGGAAGAGTCGAGAGAACTTTTAAAATTTTCCATCCAATACGTCACTTAAACAAAAGAAAAAGTGACGTATTGGGTGGAACAAAACCCAGAAAAATTGCATAATTTCGTAAAATCATTGCAGTGGTGCAAATCATGAATACTCGTGATTTTTATGGATTGATCTCTTCTTGGAGAAGAACTTTGCATGAGAAGGTTGAAAACGAGGCTCAGAAAACCAAAGTTACAAAAACCCATTTATACTACGTAATAATTTCAAAATAAAAACTTTTTTCAAGTTAGAAAACCCTTATGACGTTATGATTTGAGTCTAATGACGTCACAATTGTCGTAATTTGTAACTCAGGTTTTTGCAACTCAGGTTTTCTGAGCCTCGTTGAGAAAACATATTGCGTGGCTAGTATGGTTTAATAAGAGACAAAACAACTCTATATATTCATGGATTAAGTATGCGATGTCAAAGGGACAAAATTCGTCCTCCCTAACACCTAAACCTTAATAGCTCCTTATCTATTGGAAAAGGGAAAACGTCGAATCTTTATCATAAGTAAGCCTTTGAGCCTCCTTCGTGTAGTTTGCACCGGTAAGGGACCGGTAAAGAAGTCCACAATCTGCATGTGTTTGAGATGCTTCTGGCTGCTACTAATTCAGTCGGTATCATTTGTATCGTTTGATAGTTTCTTTCCACAAGAGCCAACAGTTTTTCAAAATAATATTCTTGTTTAATTTATAACTTTGTACGTCTGTTCCTTTCCTTTTTTCATTTCAAAAATATTGAGTAAGACAGACTTCACTCGTCCGCCCATCCAAATAAAAGAAGTTCACCGCCTCCTCGGAGATTTTTAACTTTCAACAAAAAGCTCACATGTCGGAGCACCATTTGTACATGTAGTCTGGCAAGTAACGACAAATAACTGCTAACATGATCATTCCTGGGATGAAACCAACAGCCACATAAAGCGACGCCATTCGTGCAAGTTCTTCGTCTGTTTTCCCTCCACCCGAGGCGGTACCGTTCATTGAAGAATTATTGGCAACAATGCTAGATGAAATCATCATGATTGACGAGGATGACGGTTGGATTGATGCAGATTCCAGTGTTGTGGTATTGGTGTTCAGATCAATGGTTAAAGGGGATGCTAACACGATACACGTGACCAAACCTGAGAAAAGGAAAATATGAACGTATTTATTATCAAAATCATCTTCTCTACAAGAACATTATTATAATAGTATGCCTCTGTCATGGTACTTATCATAATCATCCTAGTCATGGTGTTCTTAGTTGATGATAATGTTGAAATTTATCAGAAAAGGAAGACAATTTTTAAGTTTCTTATCTATTATACTGTTCTCGAGAGAATTATTTTCAGCAAAGTCTTGAAAAATAGGTTTTTTTTCATTAATAGGGATTTTCCAAAGGAAAAGAAAATAAGGAAAGAACTTTGAAAATGGCATAAAATGGTTTTGCAATAGGCTTAGATATGGATTACTCTTTCGTTTTGGTTGATAAAAACATGAAGAAAAAAGAGAAAAACTCAGGCTTTTCTTGGCGAACATAGTCTGCTGATTTATTTGACAGACTCCATGATATACACCAATCTAACATATAATTGGCCTTTAGTAGGCCCGTACACATTTTTTTTATAAGAACATCCAAAATTTTTGAAGCCGTTCTTAACTTTTCAAGATTTAAGCCTAAAAATGTTCTTAAAATCCTCTGAACATTTTGGCCATCGAAGCCTTATGTTCTTATATAGTTTGTTCTTATGAAAAAAGTGTAATCCTAGGACTATCAAAAAAGCCTTTATTAACTCATGGAGGTATAAAGAAACAGGAGATGTATGTACTATGTAACCAAGCTCACTAATTGAAAAAATACGAGGTTTGTAATCTCACAATCTCATACGTATCTTGCATTTTTAATGAACTTGTTTGTCTATTGATGAAATCTTATTGGGCTCATTTAAGCTTTAGAAATTAGATGAGACGAGATTCATTGTTTCTGACATCAGTGTAAGAAATATTTGGACTAAAAAAAAGGTCTGTAAACTTGGCAATCCTTCATCAAATGATAAGATTTTTCGATCAATGTTTTCTTTAAGGTGAACTTTATTGCTTGATACTTTCCTCCAAAATTCTCCAGCGACTTTATGTTTACAAGTGAGTCTGAAATCGTGTGTGCTTATAAAGAACTTTTCATTTTCTGGCTTGAGAAAATATCTTTTCAAAACAAAATTTAACGGGTAACGAAATTTAACATAAACTTGTTTCGTGGACGAAGTTTTATTTAATATTTGTATATCAGAAGGCTAGAAATCTTTAATACTGATAGTAAGAATGTTCAGAGAGAAATTCTGAGTTCTACTAAAAAGTTGCATTGGGCTGTGCACCCCCTGTTGAGGAGGTCCATTTCTGTTCCAAGGGGGTAAGGTTTGAAATGCAGTGGAATTCCATAAGGGTAGACGAAAATCCGTCAAAAATAAGCGGAATTCCAAGGGGGTAATGATTGAAAATTTGTAAAAATTCGGAATTCCAGAGGGATATGATCCTAAAATTGCCTGGAATTCCAAAGGGGTAGGTCACAAAAGGTTGGACCTCCTCAACAGGGGGTGTACGGTTTTTTTCTGGAAAAGCTCATTTTGTCGGACGAGCTTAATATTTTCTTTTGATATATTTCGTAAAAGAAATCAAAAGACTTTAACGACAAATTACCGACAAATTCAACTCCTGTTTTTCTTTATACCTCCATGATTCACTAAACCCTTTTTCATATATATATAAAAAAACATAAATTGATTATTACTTTGAATAAAAACAAAGATTTGAAGCAGAGAAGCAAATACATTCTTCATTTTGTCCACTGTTCGTTCTTCAAACCAAAACAAAAATCAAATCAAAGTCAAGTTTTACTCCTCTTTCGAAAATGTCAAACAACCGAAATCAGAACATGGTCATATTGTTATTATAAATACCAAATAAAACTTCCCAATATTTTTCTTCATACATACGTTTTATATAACTGCTTACGAAAAATCAACAATGATTTATTAAAGGCGGCCACTTAATCATTTACAAAACAGAAAAAAAAGTTGCTCTTAACAACAACTGAGTAAATTTGTTTCATTATTTGTTTTCTTTGCATAACGTAATCATTTCATTTCTCTACTTCTTTCGTTCCGTGATATCATGAGTTTCATCCACCAACCAATTAACGTGGTATAATTGTCTAGTTGTTAACAATAATGATCCTTCTTTATCAAATCCAAGAAATGGTTTCTATCGATGAGAAGCCGAAAGTATGGCCTTATAGTAAAGCATTATGTATCGCATAATATTATTTCAACAAACTTAAAAAGGTCATGCACTTTTTAAGCCTAAATTTAATTTTAAATCAAGGTTCGTGACCTTATCAAAAGCAGTCAAAAGTTAAAAATAAATGTACATGCGTAATATCGTCAACTTTCTTCGATTCAAAATTTCATTACACATTTTTTTTTTATTAGAACCCAGTTTATAAGAACATTCAGGCTGAAATTCGTCGACGAATTAAGAACATCGTAATAACATGCCCAGCCTCAGTTTGGAAGAAAATGACCAGAAACTACAATTTTTTTCCTCTTTTAAAGCAGTTTTAACCGAACTTAAGGATGAATTTTCTAAAATCGAGAGTTAAATACTGTCCAAATTTTACCAATTTTAATTCGTGTTTAAGTGCTCTTTATTTTGCATGATATTGTCGATTTAGAGTAGTATGAAAAATTACGAACGCATTTAAGAACATTTTAGGCTGAAAATTGCTAAAAAAAATTAGCACATCCAGGCTCAGCCAAATTTTAGGTGTTCTTATAAAAAAAAACAGCGTGTATTTGATCCTACTTAAAAACCAATCTCCTTTAGCTTTGATTCGAAAGAAGATTCTCTCATTCGAAGTTTTTCGTTCCTTAAAATATCGATTTAAAGAATGTCAATAATAAAATAACATACATCAGTAACCTGCATGTTCAAACAAGGAAATAGTCTAATACCGTTTTTTTTGTAAGTACAAACTATATAAGAACATTAGGCTTCGATGGTCAAAATCTTAAGAACAAGTAAAGAACATTTTAAAGCTTGGCGGGCTCTGAAACACCTGATATCGAAAATGGACTAAATACAAAAAGGCGAAAATAAAAACACATATTATATTACAGGGTGTCTACGGATTTTCAAGGTTTTCAAGGTTTTTTTGGTCATTTTTAAGTGGTTTTTCAAGGTTTTTTGGCAAAAACTTTGGCACTTTTCAAGGTTTTTTGAAACTCAGTTGAAACTCTTTACAGGAATTTTTGTTTTTTTTCAGAGTGGTAGGTGAAAGAAAAAAGAAAAATAGAGGACAGCAAATAAAATTTATTTACTTTTGGTGCCCGGGGAATTGCTTCCGCAGTTAAATTCCTATCTCCCTCTCGAGAACAATACCACAAAAAGAAATACTCCAGCTCCCTAGTCTTCCAACTGTAGAAATAAAGAATTAGAAGCATAACCAATTGTTTACAGTGACCGAGGAGACGCAACCATGGTTTGCGCCGACGAGAGAAAATTTTGATTTTGACTCTTTCAAATGGCTAAAAAACGCCTTGTTTTTGATTTTGTTTTTACAAAAATCAATTGCCAAAAGAGTTGTTTTAAGGAATCCTCGAAATTTTATTGATGAACGGCCATTATTCCAAGACGCCCTGAAGCGATTTGAAAATTGGAGAACAGTCGATTTCTTAGGGCTCATGCAAACGGAAAATTTGTGACAAAAACTCAGCTAATGATAAAAGAATATGTTGCATTCGTTGCGACAGAATCGCAACAGAAACAGGGAAAAATGGAATTCTATAAATGTTATACATGTTTTTTTTTTATAAGCATAACGTTTATAAGCATACCAAGACCCGAATTTGTCTAAAAAATAAGCATATTACAAGCATATTACTAAGCTTGCTTTTAAGGTGAGTAAGTGAACATTTTAATTTAAAAAAATACAAGCGTAAACGCGGCAATCGTTCACTACTTTCCTGAACAATCTTTGTGTCATTACTTATTTCCCTATCCTCATGTATAGCAACGACAGATTTTGGAATAATTGGAGACTCGAATTTTTCGGAAAAATAAGCATATGATAACCATACTTCGAGCCTGAGTCTAAAATATCTCTGAGCTTGTTTTCCAAAAAACATATGCTTATAAAAAAAAAACATGTAAAGGTTTAGCGCCGCAGGCGGTTTTTTACTTATTCTTACTTTTCGAATGACTGGATAGTGCTTTTCAAGGTTTTTAACAATTTTTCAAGGTTTTCATGGTTTTTCCCAGAAAATTGATAGTTTTCAAGGTTTTCAAGGTTGGGTGGTTCATTTTCAAGGTTTTCAAGGTTTTCAAGGTTTTCAAGGTCCCGTAGACACCCTGTATTAAGAATATTTTTAGGCTTAAAACTCAAAAAGTTAAGAACATCGGAAGGCTCCTTATATAAAAAACGTGTAGGTATCAGACAAGCTGTTAACACAGAGAGATACTCAAGGCGTAAGAGCAACTAAGCTAGAATTTCCGGATGTGACTTCGAGACATATGACACCACTTAATAACAAAATATTTTGGCATCCTAGTGACATCATAGAGATAAATATGATTAGAGAGATACCATAATAGTTTTTTCTTTAAAAAAGGAGAGGCTCTTAGTAACGTGCTTCTTTCTTGTTGATTGTTATAAGAAACTATTACACATTTTCTTTTGTTTTTAAGTAAGAGTGATATCGCTTGCTTATTTTTAAATTTTAATTCACAATCTTTTTCACATTAGATTGACACTGATGTGAAGCAAGATTGGTCAGAAAGAGGAAAAGAATAACAACTTTTTGCGTATATCAGCATTTTATAGCAATAGGTAGACACTGTCCTGATATGAAACATGTGTCTGATATGAAACGGGAACACTTATGTAAAAAATAAAACCTTTAATTGAAACACCTTAAGTCTTGGCTGTGCCTGTGCTTCATTTTCCTCAGCCTGTCATGTTCTTATTCACTAACTTTAGATTTGACATTGATTCACTTCAAATTTAAAGGTACATTTGTTCATTAAAATGGTTTCGACATTTATAGTAGGATTTCTGTTTTATATACACGTTTTTTTTACAAGAGCAAACTATAATAAGAACATTTTAAGGCTTCGTGGTATCTAAAACACCTGATTTCGCAGGAAAATTGACAAATATACTCAAAAAATGCTGAAAATAAGAACATGTTAAGAACATTATTAGGCTTGAAACCCGAAAAGTTAAGAACATTTGAAGGCTTTCAAAATTTTGGATGTTTTTATAATAAAAAGTGAATTGGAAGAAATATGATTGTAGCTATATACATTACTACAATACTATGATTTTTTTTCAAAATTTAGAACATCTTCAAACCAACACTAATTGTTCCAGTAATCTTATAAAACTGTGTTGTAATTTGAAAATTAACATACGGCATGGGGGGTGGAAGAGAGCAGTCTATCTGTACTGACCATGGCACATCATTTTCTTATTCGAGTCTAGTCTTAATTCTGAGGCAATCAAATTCAGGTAAAAATGATGTCATTATAAGGAAGTTCACATATGTCAAATATTTAAGACATTTTGGCAAAACAAGACAAGCACGTGCAACTTAAAGAAACTATTAAAAATGTTGGAAAGCAGTAAATAATTCGTAAAATTGTAACTGTCATGTGAAAGAATTGAAAAAAGTAATTACACAATTCTTTTATAAGAACAAACTATATAAGAACATAACAGTTCGATGGCCAAAATATTAAAGGGACATTAAAGTAGTAAAATGTAAACATTGCGCGAACCACGTGTTTAAAATTACGTGTCCAAAACAAACTTGTAAAACAATTGAGCAATCAAAATTAGCCATATTTGGTTTGATTTTTTATTTTGATTTTGTATCCGCTGCATACAGTTTGTTGACAAATTTCGCAAGTACTGTTATGTCCCTTTAAGAACAAGTTAAGAACATTTTAAGGCTTTGCGAACTCGAAAATACCCGATTTCTTAGAGAAAAATAGATGATAATGGTCAAAAAATGGTGAAAATAAGAACATGTTAAGAACATTTTTTGGCTTAAAACTGAAAAAGTTAAGAACATCCAAAGTGTTTGGTGTTCTTATAAAAAAACGTGTATTTTTCAAAACATGGCAAGAGGAATCAGTGGACCTAAAAATGGGGTTAAATGACCTTCTTGTACTCAAAATAGAATTCAAAATCTTAAACATCAATAAAAATAGCCAGAATCGTATTTTCAAAGGCAAAGTTCAAAAAAAGCAAAGCGTCAAAATTTGAATGGATTCAATCAAAGAAAGAAACTCTTCAGTTTTCGTGTTGTTGATTTTCCTTGAAACAATTTCAAGATTCAAGAAAAGAAGCTATGCACCAGAGGAACGAAGCTATCTTCACAAACAGCAGACAGTTCAGGACATTTTGGAGATTTTTCGATCTGGTCAAAGATCCTGATTGTGAAAGAAGAAATATTATAAACTTACCAAAAAATAATTTTATGTTGTCCATAGTTTAATTCTTTGTTTGTCAAGTACGAAACTCAAAACATTCCACCAACAACAACTCTTTAATTACCTCTTCGAAAACTTTTAATGGCATCAAAATTCTTTCAAGAATTAAACTTCATCCATAACGACCAATTTGTGTTTTAATCTAAATTACTTTTCTTATCTTATTATCTAAAAATGCTGAAAAAGAAAGCACATAAATGAGAAAAAGACAAATGCTATTTTACTATTTTATCCTTAAACGATTATGTAGTTCAAAGCACCTGTTGTAAAAGGTCATCTTTTCAAAGTGTTCTCTCTAAGAGTCAGTTTTCAGAGGTCTTCGCTCGCATTACTGACTTTCTTCAACCCTAGTACCCCCCCCCCCCCCCAGATAAAGCGATAACCAGCTGTTTCATTTCAGATTTATGTTTTTTTATAAGCATAACGCTTATAAACATAACGCTTATAAGCATCTGAAGGCTCAGATTTGCAGAATTTCTAAGCATAACAAGAGCATATTATGTCAGCCTGAAATATTTTTCAAGTTGTCATTTTTATCTGCTTAAAAAGGTTTCTGAGTGGTCAAGTAAAAAAAAGACATTCCACGGCTAGCTACATTCCACTACTCCCAAAATCTGAAAAATTTTTTACAAAATTTCTGAAATTTCACTAAAAACTTGGCTCGGGTGAATCATAAGCATTATTATAATCATATAATAAGCATAAGCTCTGCCTGGATGCTTTGAAACTTAAGCATACACGAACCTGACCAAAGGGCAGACACTTGCTTATAAAAAAAACAGGTATAATTTTTACAGTTATCGATTCTGAGAAGAAATATGAAAAAATATTCATATGATACTATTTTTATAAAAATTGGGCATCCATCATATGATACTATTTTTATAAAAATTGGGAGAAATTTACACTACATTCGCTACATTATGTCGATCAAAATTGTGAAAGCAATTCAATGCACTACGATGAACTAGGGTGATAGGGAAACATGGTGATTGATGGTGACTCTCTATTCTCACTGACATAGCAAGATTCCGATTATATCAAAAAAGTCAATATAAATTTGAACAATTATTTTAAGGATAAAGAATTTTTGAAAATATTTTCATCATTAAAAGTCTTAGTGTCAAAATTTCAAAAATGTTAACATACAGTAACATACAAAAAGAAAAATGATTCTTGAGGAATGTTTGAGGAATTGAAAAGGAATGTTGAAAAGCATCACAGAATGTTTCTATTCCTGAGGAAAGTATGTAGAAAAAATGAAGAACTTCAAAAATAATGTGTAAATAAAATCATTCCAAAGAAACGAATGAGAAAAAAATAAAAATCTGGAATGTCTGCGAAGAAGACAAGTACCAAATTAGAATTAGAAAATAAAACACAGGCTTCATGAAGTCACCCTTTTACTCATGTGAGCACACAATTTTTTGGAGGAAAGCAATTTTTTGTTGTCTTTGATATGGGTTTTGAAAATAAAAATTCAATGTTTTTTCAGAAGTATAATAGGCATACTATTTCTCTGCTAATTTTAAGACACCCACAAAATTTTTGCACTATTGGATTCTTAATGTATTTTCAACTTTTGGGAAAAATTCCCCTGACTTTCTAATTCTAGGAAATTTAAGATTTCAGAAAAAAAATTCCTCTATTTCAGTTCTTGAAATATTGGTATGTATAGGAAAGTCGGTTTCGAGCTTCTAACTTTTCATATCAATAATTTTTTAGGAAAATTTTTTTTAGGGTGGTCAGATCACAATCAACAAAATTTTCATTTTTTGAAAAACTAATATTTTGCTTCACAACAAAAGCATCGTCAAAGTGATAGTAATACTGTATATATGACTCCCCAAGCAATTTAAAGTTCCTGAAAATGGGACCGGTCTTTAGACGGTCTTTTAACAACACATTATTAACATCCTTTTAAGTTTTACAACAATTTTTTTATGTAATTGTTACTAAAAATCACTAACTAGCGGCCTGGGCCGGTCTAACGAACGATCCAGACCGGTCTAACGAGCGGCCACAAGTGTCTAGAGGCGGGCAGGATCATTAGAGATTACATTTCTAGAAGGTCTGGAAGCTGATCTGAAATAAAAATTTGACCACTACTAGACTGCTCGTAAAACCGGACCAAGACCGGTCTGATTTTCAGGTACTTTAAATTGCTTGGAAAGCCTCTTTAAACATTGGCAATTAAAGTTAAAAATCCAGAATTGAACTCAGGTTTGAAAGCCTCTAGAGATTTGAATTTTTTTCGCTAGTTGATTTTTGATTTTTCTAGAAATTTGTTCAACAGTTAGATTGTCAACAACGTGCTGTAAAAAACATTGAATTTAAAATCTAAAATATTTTCATTTTGAAAAGTTGGTGGAAAAAAGTGAAACTTGGAAAAGTTTTAATTTCTATTGCTTCAATTGAAATGGGGGATTAGGAAAATTTTCTATGCTTAGCTTTTTGCATCTGTAACTATGGGCAAGCACCCTGTTGCTAAGATGTTTAAGATAGGGGTTTAAGTCTATACCTCCATTTTAAGCATGTTCAAAGTTCACAATAACGCCTTTAACGGAAACCCAACAAGTGAGAACAAGTCATAAAACTAAAAGTCAGCGCTCCGTGGTTGTGATGTGTTTAGTTATTAAGATAAAATGATATACTTTTTAACGAGTTTTTCCCACGTCATTTTTTTGAAGCCTCTTCGTAGGAGAATATGTCTTTCTATAAGGAATTTTATAACACTTCATGGCAGATTAAAAAGACGATCAGAAAAAGAAAGCTTCTTCCTTTTTCATTCTTGCATTTATAGGGAAGAATGAAATTTTCAGAAGATTCGCGATTCCCCATGGTTGCAAAATGGTGGCTATGGGTAATTCCTTTACTCTTTTGCTATTTTCTTATTCGCAACATTTTGAAAGAAAAGACAGCACACTATGGCTAATGAAAAAATTAGGAAAAGGAAAAATTCAGAAATACCAAGTTCCTCACTGGAATGAGCACACCTGATAAATTTTCGTTCGGACAAGGTGCACCTACCCTGGTAAATCAACTCGGGTTCAATTTCGGGTGTATCAGGCTCACCCGACCTTACCTGAAATTGCTATTTTTGGAAGTCCGGTTCGTTTCCAGTAAAACGGGTTAACCCGAATTCACGGGTTGTTCAGGTTGTTGTTTTTTTTTAGTATTTCGGGTTTACCTTAAAAGTCGGGAAACCCAGGTTAGCGCGCGCCTGCGCACCGAGCACTTACCTGAAGTACTCGGGTTATTCGACGATTTTGAGTGGTTCTTCGCGTCCGCAAAAATATTTTTTTCACGATCGAGAAATTTAGAGCGCGCTTTTTTTCTTTCTGCAAGAGAGTTCAAGATGGAAGGTCACGTCACTTAGTACTTCTCATTTACAATTTACTTTGACAACTGGATGAAGAAAATCGCCTACAATTTTCCAAAGGCAATGACTATGACTGGATGAAGAAAAAAAGGTATGCTTTTATCATTCTTTATTTTCTTAATAAATTGACAGGGCAGGGGAAGTTGGGTTTTTTGTCCGAACACAGTTGCATGTTTTGTCATATTTTGTCTGAAGGCCAACCATCCCAAATAGTGCATCTCAGAAATCAACAATTCTTTACAGAGGAGTCCCTTTGAATATTTTTTTACAATCACCTAAACTTTTACCAATTGGTTTACCAATTTTTACCAGCCGGCAACAAATAATATTCTCAACTTCAGCACAGTGGGCCCAGAGGTGGAAATAGGGAAAAAACGAAAGTTAAAATTTTGCTTTAATAATATGATTTATGGAATCTTGAATAAATTTCTGATAAGATGCCAAAGTTTCAAGTCTGTATCTGATCTGTAACTCAAGTTATGTGGCTCCAAAGTTGACTGAAAACCACATTTTGATGAAAAATCAAAAAAAGTGAAAAATGCATATTTTTGAAGATTCTGATCTAAATTCAGCTTGTAAATCAGTTCTTTTGTGTGATAACCTTTAGAGACATAATATTCTAAAGGGAAATTGCTTAAAAGTAAGTATAAATATCCAAGAACGAGAAAAAATTCAAATTTTCAGTCAAAATTCTCATCACGAAAATGCTTAACCCTTAGAAGCCAGAATACGTATATATACGTTTTGAAAAGGCCATTTTACCGATACACAGTCTTTTGGTCATAACTCCTGACCACTTGGGATTCAGAGAAAAAAAATTGCTATTTTTTGTAGCTGAGAGAAAGAGCTTTCCAACGATACCAAAGTTGATACCTGAATCGTTTGTCCTGGTCGAGAAATTGCCTTTGAGAGAAAAAATTTCCAGAAAAAAATGATGAAATTTTTGGCCTTTTTCAAAAAAGTAAGCGGCTTTGAAAGGTTAAGGTAACCACAAATGTCCAAATATCTCAAAAACCGCTAAGTGTCACATATCAAACCATATATGTTTTGAAAACTACAGACACTAACCTTTCCAAAAATGCTGGAGTTTCGATGTGACACTTAGCGGTTTAAAAGTTCAAATTTTTCCTGCATTTTCCAAGCTACAAATCCCAATTTTCATGAAAAACCTCAAAAGAAAGTCAAAATTTGAAGTTTACTATTTTCTAACTCATGTAATGTGACCCTAGAGCTCTACTAATGCCTTAATAATACAAAAAATGTAAGAAATACTATCTTGTTGTTCTCCCACTCCCTATTTCCAAACTTTTGTCCTCTGGGCCCAGTGTGTTCAGTTGAGCTAGAATCTGAGAATGTCTGTCAGTCTGTCACTGAAAAAAAATCATCATCATCAATTTTGTTAATTGTCAGAATCGTTTAATCACTGGAAATACGCAACTTTCTGAAGTTTTGTTTTTTTTCGGTTGTGCTTCATTTTAAAAATAATGAAGATGAAAAGTTACCATCAATCCCGCGAGTAAAAGAAAGTATTCCGACTAGTCTACGAAAAGTGCGCTCGCGCGGCGAATAGAATATCTCGCAAATTACCTTAAAGTAAGAAATTTTGGCGGGAATTTAATTTGGCGGATGGCCAAAAAAGTTTTTTCAGAGGGAATTTAATTTGGCGGATGGACGAAAAAACTAAATTTGGCGGGAATTTAATTTGGCGGTCGCTTAAAAATTCAACCTTAAGATGGCGTCAAAACAGCGAAAAAATAGCAAAAACACCTTAAAAGAGATCATATTTTCAAAATGTTTAATTTGGCGGGAATTTAATTTGGCGGATGGCGGAAAAAAGAAATTTTGGCGGGAACTTAATTTGGCGGATTTCAGTCAAATCTGTCAAATCCGCCAAATTTTCTTTCCGCCAAAATTTCTTCCTTTAAGGTAATATATGCATAAAACTGACGAAATCCTTTCTTTTTTATGCTTAGGTGACGTCACCATCGATCCTGACTTGATAATGGAGAACCAAATTTGGCAATGCATAATTATTACGAGCAAGTTTGTGTGACGCAAAAATTGCGCGATCAAGCTGATTGGGTGGATATTGGGCGGGGACGGGCGTTTTGCACGTTCCGAGATCGGGAATTAAACGAGAGTAAAACACGGGGGCGTCTTAGTATGTAATATTAATTCATTATTTTCTTATTTTTATTTTTCGCGAATGAAAAATGAATTCTTGATTTTTGAATTAGCGAAATCTATATATTAATAGCCGTAGTCTGTGTGTCATTTTGTTTGTTTTTTGTGTGTCACTTTCGTTTTCGCAAGCAATGTTTTGTTCTTTCAAAAGATGACTTTTGCTTCTTGCTCCACAAATGTGTTAAATCAGATTCGCGCCGTTTTATAAAGACTTTGTTTTGATTGATAGACTTTTTCTTTTTCTTATTTCTTTTTTTTTTGTTTTATGTTTTCGAATGTAATTAACGACCTTATTTGATTTGAGACATTCGAATTCTTTTCAAAACAAAAGAAATCTTTTAAACAGAATCTCTGTTAAAGAAAAGAACAATTATAAAATAAAGCACAAGAATCACAAGACAAGTTTGTTAGAACAACAGCAACATTAAAAATACATTCAAAAGGCGGTAAAAACTAGAATTCTTTCTTCGTAAAAAGGGACCTTTAAACATGTATGTCGATAATTATTTTGCTGTAAATCTAAGTCATTGTTGAATTTGAAAAATTATTGAAGTTATGACGAAGTTATTTTATAAAAAGCCACATAAAATTGCGCTACCACGCTTTTTTGTCTGCGTGTCCTAGCTGCCTTCCGGGGGGACTATGGTTGCGAGCTGACTTTCGGCCCTGCCCCTCGGACCCTTAGCAGAATAAAGAGGAGAAGAAACAAGGGAAATTGTGTGAATTTTAATTCACTTTTTGGAACTAATTTGACCAAATTTCTATCTTTCTGGGGGCAAAAAGTTGAAATTTTCCTATTTTTCTGATTCTTAGTGGGGCTGAAGTTGATTTTCCGATTTTTCAAACTGCCATGTTTCAAAAAAGGCACCCTTAAGGCCGGCACATACCCATACCCTTCTCTTGCCTAAGTACCCCTCCCCCGGCTGTCTTTTTTCGACGAATCTCGTGTCATGTCTATTATTTCACTCCGCTTATCTTGACATCAAAGTTTTCCTAAACATCAATAACTACGGCAAATATAACGCGAGCGAAGCGAGAAAAATAATCTAATTGCAGAGCCGTCTTGGACGTCGCTGGTCGCCGGTATGGTGTAATTTGGGAATGACGCCCTTTTTCTGCTTTCTGATCATTTTTGCCACAAAAAGATCATTTTTGCCACAAAAATCTTTTTCGAAATATGGTTAAAAGATAGGTCACCCGGGAGGGATAGAGTCAAACTTTGAAGAGAATTCTTCTCTTTAATTTTGATTTCATCGTGTTTAAGCCACCTTCCCAACATCCAAAGGACTTTTAAATGCGTTCAGCAAACAGCTAAACCGGCGTGCGACGCCGGGTACCGGCTAGTATAATATAATATATTATATTGGATCGTCAATGCCAAAAGATATTTCTTTACTTTACAAATAATCTGCTATGTTCTTTCGCCACTTACCCCCGGATTGTTTTACTAGGCACTTCGGTCACATAAATAAAAACACGTGTATATGTTGAAGCCGACTGTGGACTGACCGAAATTGCAATTATACATAAATTATTGTGGAAGTGAACGCTTTAGACGAATGTTTGGGAAATCAAAAAGACAACTTTTGTGAAAATGTTAAGTTTTGTTTATATGGCAGTTTGTGATGGACTGTTGAGGAACTTTGAAGGACCCCCTACGGTGCAGACGTGTACCCTCACATCCCCTTGACCAGTGGGCACCAATTGGACCCCCCGGGACCTAGCCCGGGACCCCCAGGGGCCGTCCACGGTATAGTACCCAATGAGGTCATTTTTTGTTGTCGAGCTTTTTCGAACGGAGTTTTTTGTCGAATTTGTCGAACCTTTCTTGTTGTCGAACTTTATCGAACATTTCTCGTTGTCAAACTTAATATGTTTTGTTGAACTTAATCGAATACTCACAATTTTAGCAACTTTTGTCGTTCGATTAAGTTAGACAAAGTTCGATTAGTTCGGCGATTAATTACGTCTGGTATAAGAAAAGAAATTAGTAAAAAAAAATGCCAAAGAGATTTAGCTATGTAATATAAAGCTAAAGCAAACCATATTATAGGAATCAAACAAAAACTTTGAACAGGTTGATGAGGAGCCTTGAATACACCATACCAATTCTTGAAAATTACAAAAATGTAAGAACGAATACCTCTAAACACCAAGCCAAGGATCGATCAACCATACCACGCCTACCACCTCAAGACCGCGCCACGTGAAGTTTACGTCTACCATATTTGTTTATTCCAATTTTTCCGACCGTAGTGGAAGCAGGTCGGAGATAAGGGCGGGTTGGGTGCGTGCAAGAAAAAAACAAGGAAAGAGGGTGGGTGGATCCATGTCAGCTCAATTTTCAGTCTTCAAAAAAAAAAAAGGTAATCAGAAATTTCACATGTCTCTAACAGGGTCGACGGGTCGATTTGCCTGAGTAAATTTTAACAACAATTTTTTGTTCAAAATGCAATGAAAATCTTCGAATTTTTAATGATATTGAATCATTGATTGAAAAAAAAAAACGACGGTATGTGACGGTATGTGCGGCCCAAAAAGCCTTTCCCCCAATAAAAAAGTCCTTTAAAATCAAATCCTCATAGTGCAGAGAAAATCTGGCAAAATTTGAGCGAAAAATCGAGCCTTGGGGAGCATTTTCTTTTGTCCAATCAGTCCTACAAAACGTCCGGAAGGAAAACGTAACATACTTAAGGTAAGAATCTTCATACTTATTTTTTAACGAGTTAGATCACAATAACAAAGTTGAAATTCCTTTTCCATTCAAGCTTCGTCCAATTGGAAAAGGGGTCAAGGAGATTAAGAGGTACTGAATCTTAATTTAGGTGTATAAAATTACTTTCGATTTATTTATAAACACAGTCATACAGAAATGAAAAAAATTCTTTTACTTTATCGTACAAGACTTTTTAATAAACAAAAAAAATAAATCTGCTACATTTTAAGGACGTTTCAAAAAATCACATCCAGAAATTAGAAGATGTATTTTTAAAAACGTACTTCATTCAAATTTTCAAAATAACAAGTGAAATTAATTTTGTAGGGAAAAAGATTGATAAGAAAAAAGGGGTTTGGAGCGCAACTTAAATAGATTTAGGGCGATGGCAAAGAGGGACAAAAATAGAGGGCTCCTTATGATCAATCGCGGTTAAAATTGAGCATTTTTAGCAAAAAAGAACAAAATTTGAAAATGAAAGAAATATTTGGCGCAAGAGAAATTGTAAAAACTAAATTTGGGTTTTTCAGTTCCCAATGAAGAAAACAAATAAAAATGTCTTTGAAATAAAATAAAAATCTCGGTTACGGATTCAAACAAAATCACAAGAAAATGAATTTCATCACTATAATTTTCGGTCAGCTATCATAAAATATTTATAACAAGAAAACAAAGGATCTAAAATCTATTTTCCCCAGCCTATTTTTCTAGATTGGTATCTAGTCTATAAAATCTTTATGTTCCAATAAATTTCTCCTATAAAACCTTTCTCAAGGGACCCAAAAATACTTTAATCTAAAAAATACCTATAGAAGAAAAAAGGTAGGAGAAAAACAAGCAAAAATAATAATATTTTTTTACAATCTTAAAAAAAACAAACAGACTGAATTTTTTCGCCTGGTTTATCTTTTTTTACACGACAATAGATGCTCAGATATAATGATTGATTAAAATATCCAAAACCTCTCTGCCAAGAAGTGAATCTTTGTTGATTCCAAATCTTTTTGATTGAGAGCAAGGAAATAAAATAACTTAATTTTTCTGAATTCAAAATTCAGAGCTTATTTTGATCATCGAATGATTGATAATTTAAAAATTGTTCTTTTGCTTGGCATGATGACACGATGGATCCGGTTGGTCACCAAGCCGGAAAAATTTCAATTCGAAAAAATAAGTTATGGTCGACCTGGACAGATCAGCAACATCCCTTCTTAGGTTTATTGACTTTGTCTGCTGTTACTTTGATCTTTGTGTCTCCAGCACCAGCATTTGGATTCTCCTAAAAAAAAAAAGATTGAGCAATTGATAATCTGATTCATAGATCCAAAATCGAAAATATCCAATTATTCATCATCCTAGGGGGTAACCTTAGGTGGATTGGCGAAAATTTTTGAATTTGAATTTTAGCCAAAACCCCTAAGAAAATAAAAGAAAGTAGCTAAAAAGAGGTTGATTCGAAAACTTTAACCCAGGCGAATTTTGAAATTTTAATACGCTAGAAAAAAGTCCACTAATTATTAAGGTAGTCTGACTATGCGAGTTTAAAAACAGATTGTGGATAAAAATTTCAAGTTATTTAAAATAAAAATCTAAAAGGTAAAGAGGTTACATAGACTTTGGTACAAGAAAGATTCCCCAAATAATTACATATCTGGAAATATTGTTTTGATTAAAGTAAGTAAAAAAGTAAGTATATTCATCTGGTGGCTGTCGGCGGAGCCGGGAGTGAGGGAGTCTATCCCCTTTTCTATTTGCGCTAGACCTGGGAGATCGAATGCTGAGGTGGAGCGCCACACCTACTCTCAGCTCCCAGTAACTTACCGCCTAGATCAGATTACCCAATCTAAGCTACTCATCCGCTGAGTTGACGGTGACCGGGGATCGAACCCACAACCCTTGGATTGCAAGGCGAATGCTCTACCGACTGAGCTACCCGACCCGGTTTTGATTAAAGACGTATGTATAATCTCGAAAATATATTGCAAAAAAGGTGTAGACAATCAAAATGGAAGAATAACATTAGTATAAACATTCTTACTAGTTTCTTATCCATTTTCTTTTTAATATCTCTTGCCAATGCTGTGAAAGCCTCTTCGACGTTGGTTGACGTCTTGGCACTCGTTTCCATGAATTTGACGTTGTATTCGACGGCTAGATCTTGGCCACGAACCGTAGACACTTGCCGTTTGTCGTTCATATCGCATTTATTTCCTAAAATCATTTTTTCCACGTCGGCAGCCGCGTGCTGGTGAGAAAATAAGAGGAGAAGAATGAAAATATAATCAAAGATATATAATACCGGGTGCGCCACAAAAAAGTTTCTCTTTTTAAAGTGAATTTTCTCGAGGTCTAGAAATCTAGAAATAGCCAATTCTTTTTCATTGGTAGAAGAAAGATAAACTTAAATTTTGATGGGTCATTTATAAAATGTGTTTCATTAGTTCAAAAGTTATGCTCAATTTAATAAAAAAGTTACATTCAGAAAATGCTCAAAAACGTTAAAAATCGAGCTATCAAATTGAACAAAGCATAATTACATGATACATCAGTATTTTCGTTTCAGTCATTAAAATGATAATTAGCTGTCTAAATGACCTTTTGTTATGTAAAGGAAGGTTGAATTTCAATGAAAGGAAGAAAATTCGTCGAAAAAGGCAGAAAAATCTGGTAAAATTCATAAAAATACATCAAATATGGGTTTCGAGGTGGATCAACGATGTAAAAATAATAGATAACCAACTTGCCTTGATTCTCAAAAATCATCCGTGTTACGGTTGTACGGTTGTAAAAATATTAATGACATTTTGCATCGTAAAAAGTGCAATTAAATAAAAACTTGCTTCATTTGCAACCTTCTATTGGACAGAATCGATCACGTGATGTATATTTTTTCTTCTATTGGACAGAATCGATCACGTGATGTATATTTTTCCAAAATTTGGGTTAGAAAAAGTGTATTTTCCTATAGGCAGCCTCACAGAAGGAATTTTTTAATTAGATATTATTGTTCTATAAACATTCATCTGTTTATTTTGTATCATGCAACCTTCATGCACTTTTCATACGTGAGATATCGCATTTCAAATCACACATATATTTTTTAGATAACAGCATTTTATGAGCGTTTATTTATCCAGATGAAGATTAAGTGGTATCAGGCCGATCCGTAGTCAATTTGTCCAAAGATTGGTACCTTCATCTTTTGAAAAAAATTCCAGAATTTGCAGTAAATAACAATCCAAATTTTCTATCAATTCAGTGGATGTCAAAAAGTGTGTCAAAATCTAGCTAAAAGCATAACACTGCACACAGAGCTTTTTAATAGAGCGCTCATTTCAATAGGAAAACAATGGTTGTTCTCTTGGGAGAAGTGCCTTCTAGAGGTGATTGGTTATCTATTATTTTTACATCGTTGGGTGGATCCAGTCTTACATAGACTTTATCCAGTCTAGAACCAAAAATCTGAGGAAAATTTCGGTAAAAGTAAATTAAATGATTTTGATGAAGATTTTAAACCCTTTCGACCCTTCGATTTCAAAATTAATGTGTTTAGTTACTGAAAAATGCTCTTAATCATGTAAAGGCTATTGCGATTGCCAAATTTAACAAAAAAAAATTGATAGATAAAATTTTAACGTTTTCGAGCACTTTCTGAAAGTAACTTCTTTATTCAATTAAGCATAACTTTTGATCTAATGAATCAAATTTAATAAATGACCCATCAAAATTTTCAAGTATGTCTTTGTTTTCTCCAATGAAATAAAAATGATTCTCTTAAAATTTTTAGATTTCGAGAAAATTAGTTCCAAAGAGAGAAACTTTTTTGCGGCGCACCCGGTAGCATTTTACCATCATCGGGATTAATTTGTATAGGTCGAATAGGTTGATCAGTGGAAATTATATGATACATTTTTCAGATAGGACAACCGATTTTAGGGATAAAATATTGTGTTAACCAACACCCCGTCTTGAATGTAAGCTTCGAAAGCAATAAAAATACTAGATTTTCTATTCTCTAAATTATGAAAGTTCTGACGTGCCCTTTGGGCTTTACATACATAAATCTGTGCTTAGTAATAGGATACAGTAGGGAAAAGTTGACAGTGAACGGCAAGGAAGTCGTTATTGTTGATTGAGGCAGGGGATGTGTAAAGATGAGTTTACTTTGACGAGGATCAGCCCCAAAATCCGAAAACACCTATTCGACTGTAGCAGCCAATTGCCGCGCGGGCATTTTTTGTCCGTTTTACCACCCTAGGTAGAACCGTCCCAATCCCCCCCCCCCCGCATTAAGACAATAGAAAAAAGTGTGGAAAAAAAAATTGGATCGAGTTTAGAGCGGTAAATTAAATAGTAAAGTGGCACGCGCCTGACCGCGCGACTACAGTCGAAAAGGTGTATTCAAACCACTAATTCCAAAAAGGGATAAGAGGCATGTCATCGGTATCGTTCTCGGTGAACAAAGTGTCAACATTCTAATATCTATCAGACATCTTTTGCAATTTCTCATTTACTTTCAAATGTCAAAAAATGTATAAAAGAAAAGTAAAATTGGCACTTGAGGCGGTTTATGTATTGACTAAACAAGTAGGGTAGTGACAAGAACAAGAAAGAGAATATCGTCATGGAGAATTTCACATTGATGACTCAAAAAGTTTATTTGCTATCAAAACAATACTGGAGTTTATTTTTTGAAATGTTGATTCTGAAAGTAGTACACATAAAAGACAACGGCATCTCAAAAAGAGAGACTGCACTATTAAGTAACATTTAGATTATAAACTGCCGTTTAGTGTGCCCATGCATTTTTTTTCTTCGAGATATCCTATTTAAAATCTAGAACTCTTAACCTCTTTTAAATCGCCCATAATAGTACACATTACGACATTAGTGGTATTTCATTGGTTTAATAATGATACAAATCTACAAACTACGGATGAGTTAAAGAAACGTTTCTTAGTTTTGACTTTAAAGCCCTTATACCTTGACAGCTCCAGAACGTTCTTAGTTTTGTCTTAAAGCCCTTAACCGCGACAGCTCACAGATACTCGTTTCTAGTTTTGGTCTTAAAGCCCTCATACCGCGACAGCTCACAGATACTCGTTTCAGTTTTGGTCTTAAGCCCTTATACCGCGACAGCTCACAGATACTCGTTTCTTAGTTTTGGTCTTAAAGCCCTCATACCGCGACAGCTCACAGATACTCGTTTCTTAGTTTTGGTCTTAAAGCCCTTATACCGCGACAGCTCACATATACTCGTTTCTTAGTTTTGGTCTTAAAGCCCTTATACCGCGACAGCTCACAGATACTCGTTTCTTAGTTTTGGTCTTAAAGCCCTTATACCGCGACAGCTAACAGATACGCGTTTCTTAGATTTGGTCTAAAGCCTTCTACGCGACAGCTAACAGATACGCGTTTCTTAGATTTGGTCTTAAAGCCCTTATACCGCGACAGCTAACAGATACGCGTTTCTTAGATTTGGTCTTAAAGCCCTTATACCGCGACAGCTCACATATACGCGTTTCTTAGTTTTGGTCTTAAAGCCCTTATACCGCGACAGCTCACAGATACGCGTTTCTTAGTTTTGGTCTTAAAGCCCTTATACCGCGACAGCTCACATATACGCGTTTCTTAGTTTTAGCCTAAAAGCGCTAATACAGATGCTGATACAGCTTTACAGATAACAGAAGAAACTATATAACAATGTTACCTCTTCTATATTTCGAATCCAATTCCTGATATTATCAAAGGATTTTTCGTTCGTTATATCATATACCAACATTATACCCTTGAAAAAAAGAAAAAGAAAGTGTGATCAAAACAACCTACATAAAATAAATAGAATATCAAGCTAGACTTTTTTTCTTTGTCTAGCAAAGGATTGTTCATATATTCTTCGCCCTTCAGGGAATTTCGAGATTGGCATGAATTTCGGAACAGTGATACGATCATAGAAATCGATTTTCAAAATTTTGTTTCGACCACCTATCCGGTTGACATTTTATTGACCAGTTCTTGAAAGCACGTAACATGAAATAGGAAATAGAAAATAGGTAAAACTGGTTGAAATTAAGGTGCCGGGTAATTGGTATTTAAAAAGACTGTTGCGTCCAAGTTCCTTTCGGAATGGCAAAAAACACTTTCAAATTGGACTATTTACAGTAAATGTATGCAAACCAGACAGGTGGAAAAAAAATTCACCCAACCACTTAGAATTCCTTTGTAAAACTTTTTTAAAAAATCTTGTAACTTCTGTGTGGAGCGGAGAGAATAATAAAGCTGCTTCAAACTTCAAATGACAAGACATATCGTCGCATCAAAATAAAAAGCTGTAAGTCCATTTTTGTTGTTTTGAGAACATCGACTTTAAATTATTTTCCCTTAAATCCTGAACATTTGAAATATTTTTGTGTTAAAAAAGACTTAAGTCCAAAATTGTTTCCACGCTGGACTAAACTGATGTGACTTAAGGCTTTTTTTTACCTTGAAAATAAAGGGAAAAGTAAATTTCTTATTTTTCTAAAAGCTTAAAATTAGGCCACTTTAGGTTGGTTTTTGATGGATTTAAGCCTGAAAATCGATAAAAAATGAGGTGTAAAGCATCGGTATGGTCATAACTCATTTTCCAAAAAGAATGGACTTTTTTATTTTGATGCGACGATATGAGCATGTGACATACCATTGCTCCTCTGTAGTATGCAGTTGTGATAGTTCTGAATCTCTCCTGTCCTGCTGTATCCCTGAAACCAAAGAAAACGCATTTAAATCATTGTACCTCCTTGTGAGTACGACGATTTAAACCAGTTTAACACAATACGTATAGTCATACACTCATTTTTTTATAAGCATACGGTAAATTTCGGCTGAAGCTCACTGTGCTTAAGTAAAGCTCAATTTTGAGCCTCGACTTATGCTTAACCCTATGCTTATTGTAAGTTTAGAAAGTGTACATTCTTTAGAGACCAAGTTGTGTTATTTATAAGAGATTAAACAAAATAAAATTTTGTTTGTTATTCTTTTCTTCATTCTTCTGTTATTTTCTGACGTTTTGAAAATTATGATTCTAAAAATTTCTTTGGCTGAACCTCAAGGTATGCTTAGCATATGCTTAATTTTTCTGGAAATTTGAGCTTTAGTATTCTTATAAACGTTGTGCTTATAAAAAAATGAGTGTATTCCTAACTAGTAATCACATAATCGTAACATTGAAAGCTTTGGCTGGACATATTTGTTGGTATTCAGCATTTTATATAGTATTCTTCTTCATCAGAAATCTAAGGCATTAAGTTTTAGACATTTTAATGTTTTCTACTCTACCAAATCCAAACTTACCATATTTGTAACTTTATCTTTTTGCCATCTAGTTCTATCGTTCGAATTTTAAAATCAATACCTGAAAGAAAGGAAGAGAAATTATTCATATTTGCTATAATATATTGGGCCAAAAAAGTTTTTCGCAATTGCTTGCAAAAAAATGGAAAAGGAACAACAATCTTCAAAAATCTTTCTGACGTCAATTCAAAATAAAAATAATTTGAAAGTCTTGAGGAGAAATTTCTGTCTGGGACGGCATTTGGCCATGATTTCAGTTCACTTATGTAACAAGTTCCGACCCAGATAGCTGACGTTTTATTTTTAATTGATGCCCCACCAAAATATAATATCCACTTCCAAATTGCAGTAAACAAATCAAATATATTTTCATGACCTCGAGAGAATTCTAAAGGAAATCAAAACTTGACTATAA